>NC_035438.2:127398463-127698463 GCF_002127325.2 Helianthus annuus | reverse complement strand
TAAGCTTCTTTTAATTGTTCAAGATCAAACTTAATCATATCTGTATGATGTTTCAATCCCCGATACTTAGTGTCCTTTTCAAGACACTCCACGCACGGTTGTAAACAACGTTGGCATGGCGTTTCAGAAATTGGAACAATTTTTTCATCAACCTTTTCATCACAATCAGTTTTACTGACATGCTTTGACTCAAACACAGACTGTTTGACAGATTCGACCTCCTGAACTCCAGTTTCCTCTCTGTTAACTGACACCTTATCGACAGACTGTGACTCCTTGGGTTCTGAATCTACCTCTTTAAGCTTTCCCATTAAAGCTTTGTCTGCAATGTCTTTTAGAACTTCTCCGATCATCTCTTTGGACACCTCAATCACTTCTTCGACGGCTTCTTTCTTCTCCTCAAATCTAGGACAAGATCCGGTTCTTGGCTCCTCGAAATAACCTGCAAAAGAATCAAACACATTAGGAGGCATAACAGATTTCATAGTATAAACTAACTCCTCCTGTTGTGATTGATAGTAGAGTACTTCAGCTGCTGTTTCCTCAACATCTACAACATTTTTCGTAGAAACTTCTTCAACAACCTTAGAAACAACTTCATCAACAACCTTCGATTCAGAAACTACCTCAGAAATCTCAACCACCTCTGCCATCATAGCCTGATCATCTTTACCAGGGATATATTTATCCCAACTAAAACCTGCCGCTACCTGTTCATCATCTTGGTTCACAATCAATGCCTTTTCAGGTTTGTTTTCTATCTGTAGCCTTTGAACAGTTTGCTGTTGGTTCGGTCGATGGTAGATTGCCTGTCGATAGTAATCATTGGTGAACGGGTTTTGGTGATTGTTGACTTCACGGTTTGGACACTCTCGTTTAAAATGACCGCGTTCTTTACACTTGAAACACGTTACTTTCGACTTGTCAAATCCCAACTTCTGATCCGGACCTGATAAACTGTTTCTTCCCGTGATTTCCATGAACCTTTGAGCACGACGAACTAGGCTTGCCATACCCCATTTAATGTCAATCAGTTCAAGCTCCTCGGGGTCTATTTGATCATAGTTCTCCTTTGTCATGTCCGGATTTCCAATTTTCCCCGCAACTAGACCTTCATATGCCTCGAGAACGGAAACGAGTAGTGCAATATGTTGCTTCGCAGCAATTTCCGTTATCTCGTTTCCATTTTTGATGTTCACTGCGATATTATACTGTACTCCAGAAACATACGCCTGATGATTAGATCCGGTAGAGCTTTGAGGCGAAGACTGTTCCTGAACTTTGACATTCGGCTCAAAACTCGCGAAAGGTGTAGAACTGCTTGATTGATGAGAACTTGATGCAGCATTTGAAGTGTTATCAGTACTGAATCCTGTATGTATCTTTAGACTTTGAAGATTTGCAACTGAAGGACTGCCTTTGTAATATAAAGATACATCTTGTTGCATGCTAGCAGAATTCATCTTCTTTATCTTCAACAACTCAAGCTCGTGAGCTTCGATCTTTTCAATAAACTCACTCAGATTGTAATTCACAAAATCAGAACTGTTTTTCAGCATCATAAGATAAGTTCCCCACTCGTCATATGGAAGTGCCTCACAAAGTTTGTCAATCCATTCTTCATTTGTTTTCTCAATTGCTAATCTTTTCATTTCAACTACAAGGTGACAATATCTTTCGATTAACTGTTTCGTTGACTCTCCTTTGATCCCAGTAAAAATATCGAACTCTTTCTTGATAAGCGCCTTTTTGCTCTTGATCATAGAAGCACTTCCTTTAAACTTCAGTTCTAGCGCTTGCCAGATTGACTGAGAACTTTCGTCATGTTGTAGCAATACGAGGATGTCTTCTTTAATGGCTTGTTGCAAGATACTCACCATTTTCTTTTCAGCTTTAAAATCTGCCTGTTCAGTATCTGTAAGACTTCCAACAGTTTTAACCATCCTGAG
This sequence comes from Helianthus annuus, assembly GCF_002127325.2. Classification (NCBI taxonomy): domain Eukaryota; kingdom Viridiplantae; phylum Streptophyta; class Magnoliopsida; order Asterales; family Asteraceae; genus Helianthus; species Helianthus annuus. The sequence goes on along the minus strand of NC_035438.2, from coordinate 127,696,514 downwards.
CCCATCAATTGGAGGTACGTATTTCCTTTCGATCTTCATCCAACACTCAAAATGGTTGGCTTGAACCCAGTTTTTAAACCTTCCGGACCATCCAGAATATTCATCTAAGCTCATCAGTTTGGGTGGCTTTTGCATTGTTCCCAATTCATTTTCTAAGTTGACATTCTGCATGATACTAGCTGGACTTTGGACAGCCCCACCACTTCCCGCAAACATGTTGTAGAAATCTTGACTATCCATTTTTAGTAACAATCTCAAACACACACTAAGTTTCCAATACTTGATCGCGTATAAAACGGACTAACACAGATTTTCACAAACACAGGTCAAATAAGCGAAACCTAACACCAAGTGTATGTAAAAGCGAAATCACTCAGATGAACAACAAAGCGAAACTACCCAATGACTTCACAAGCGAAACTACTCTAGAACTAACAAGCGAAACCTATCAAGCAAGACCCTTCAAGCGAAACCCTTAGCAATGACATTTGAAGCGGAACCTTTGAGCGAAACCTTGTATTATATCACAATAAGCGGAACCTCACAAACGAAACCTCTGAAAACAACACTTGAAGCGGAACACTATAAGCGAAACTTCTGAATTACAGGTTCAAACAAGCGAAACCACTAGGGTGTCATACAAGCGAAACCTACTTTCAAGCTGTTTTTGATTACTTTTATGCTGATTTAAGGTCTAAGCTTTTCAAGGGTTTATTATTAGGTACTTTTACACAGGATGTCCAATTTTTAGTCCATTTTGACCGGCAGAACTGTCTGAAACTCACAAAGTGCTTGAGAAATCCCTTGATTCTGGTCAACTACCTCACAACTGGCTCTGATACCAATTGTGGGATCGTGTTTGCCCTTCCTATGAGACAATCGGAGCTAGTACCAACCAAACATGTAGCGGAAATACATGTATGGCTTGAATCAAAGCAAATCAGATAAATTTAGAAAACAGATAGAAATCACTTTAAACTTGCTTTCACATTAATTCTTCAAGAAAAACACGGTCAGCAGTTCGGCCTTCCGATGACATGAAAGTTACAAATGTGAAAGACTGAAGGGGTATATATACTAGTGGTAGTTTCGCTTGAAAGGACATGACCATACAAGCGAAACCTTATCAAGTAGTTCCGCTTGTATGGTATATGATCATTCAAGCGAAACCTTTACATGAAAATCAAACTTTTACATCTATAACCCCTGTAAAATACATAATTAACCAAAACAGACCTTATACATTGATTAACTACAACTAAGACGCAGGCTTTAGACATTATGCACCAACATGAAATGAGGTTAACGGGGCTTAAACGTGTCAAAAATGAGCCGAAATGCAAATTTTGCAAGTTCAGGGGCCAAATTGTCATTTTATGAAAGTGCTGGTCTGCAGGTCCCTTACGGACCGTATGGGCATGTGCTTACGCTCCGTAAGCAGTCCCTAGATCAGCAGAAATGCAGAAACTTTGAATTTGGTCCATTCCACTTGTTCCAATGGTTTTTACCCCTTGAATTAGACACTATGGGCTGGTATTTGATGTCCCCATGGTATTCAAAACCTTGTGCCCAAGTGTAAGGCCAAGATCATTCCCTTTTCTCTAAAAAATGATCCTAATGGTTGTGAAATTACTATAAATAGCAAGGCCCTCTTGCTCACTTCTTCACACTTGATCTGAAATTAGCTCTAAGTTGGGGTGTTTGCACTTCATACCTGAGCTATCTTAGATCAAACATCCTTCTTGGACCCTTTGTAAGTTCTCTTCTTGCTTGTTCTTATATTTCAAGCATGAAAGTCAAACAAGTTTGACTTTCAGCTTTGACCAAGTCAATTGTCAACACAAAGTTCCGTTGAACTTTGCAACGTGAGCGTAATCACGATGGTTATAGTCCCTTGTGACTATACCTACTGATAGAGTCACAAAGTTCCGTAATCACGATGTTTAGCTCGTCACTTTTTGTTTGGTGCTTGTATAGAGTCGTAAGTCGAGCGGACTAAACACCCGCTTAGACTTTCGAACACGACCCGTTTGGTCGATCATTAGGATCTGACCAAACATGTTTAGTGACCATAGTAGCATAGGGAATAATCTTTCGAGGTAATGCCCTATGGTCACCCAGTTTAGGTAGTTGTATGATAAGTAGTTTATATGCCTTAGGTAAATGACCAAAATGCCCTTTTCATGCATAATTGGTAATTAAGCATATGTAACATAAAAATTTTGTCACGTAATTGATTTTGCAACATAGTTAAACATGTTTAGGCATATAACACTTGTCATAGGACTAGTTAGACGTCTCGAATGCGCTTTTGCGCGCACGACGCATTAAAGTAGCGTGAGCTACCTTAATGGGTCGCAATGGGTCGAAAGCACTTAGGTTAGGTTCCGATTTAGAATGTAGGCTTTGTTAAACCATATCGCATGAGCTCCAACACTCATTTGGTTTACAAGACCCCATTCTGTCCGATCTTCCGATTTAGGCGTCTATTGTTTGACTAGTGATTCGATTACTAGGTGCTGTTTGATTTCTCTGTTTTGCTCAAGTTTGTTGAATTGATTGAGGATACTTTGCACTCCATGTGAGTACATAGTTCCCCTATTTTACTGTTTTCAATTGTTTTGGGGTGATTCATATGTGCTAAATGTTTTCAAGGATTTAACGATGGTTTTCAAAACGATTTTCGATATTATAACGATGATTTCAAAAACGATTAAGATGGTTTATACTAAACTAATAACGATTTCAATAAAGTGAATAAACTAGTTGGTTGTATTTACATAACGAATGGCATTCATTAGCATTGATCAAGCCGACCAGTATTAGGTTATGGTACCATAGGATCTGACAAATCCCGTTACTTTACTACACCCATGGTTATGTGTGGGGGTTGTGGGTAGCGACTGAATCTGATGTTTGTTAACTTACCCTTTGGTGGTTTGTTAATTCGAGAAGCGAGAAACGAGGTGATCGAGTCACGAAGGTTTGAATGTTTTTAGCGAGGCAACCACAAATAGCTTTCACACTTAAAACGAGGACGATTTAAACGAGTTAATGATTTGGGAACGATTCATACAAGATTAGACGAATTTGATAAACGATTGGTTTTTGGTTAAGTGTTTAGATAACGGGATGGGGGTAATGTGGTGAAAACATGGTAGATACGCCGCTGGTACTTCTTATATATAAGTGTTTTCAACATATTACATACCGTGGCGTTATTTAGTTCACTTGGGTAAACGATTTTGGAACAATATCACACAAACGAGGTTTTCGAAATGATATAAACCATACGAGTTTTTTTAATGAGATTTTATTAACGATTTAATACGAGATGTTTTACAAATTGCTTTACTAAAACAAATGTTTTTGGGTTAAGAATCATGGCTACGAGGTTTTATAAACTATAACCTGCTTGATTTGAGTTGGTTAATTAAGTTGCAATACTATACTCTTTTCAAAACAAAGTTCTAATAAAGTATTGCAACATTTAAACTAGCCATGAATCCGACACTCCTATAAAACCTATGTACTTGCCAGCATCTCTTTGCTGACTTTATTTTCACATATGTTTCAGGTGTTGATGCTTGATGATGATTACTAGGATGCATGAGTCACATAGGATCTGGACGAGGCCTTAGTGACATAATAACAATATTAGTAGTTATGTAACTCGTTTGTTTTGTGTTAAAACAATGTAAATTATTTAGTGAATCAATAAAACGAAACTTTTTGTATCCATGGTTGTGAAACAATAATTCTGCCACGACACTCCCTGACGTTTCCGCCGCGGTTTTGTTGTTTTAACGCGGTCGGGGTGTGACAGAAGAGTTGGTATCAGAGCCAATGATTATAGGAAATTAGGTTATTAGTAATGCTTTAACCTAGACTATAACTTTAGGACCCTAACACAAGTTTACTTGTGTTTAGATTTTAAAACAATACCGTCACCTATCCTTAGGGGATAACCACAACGAGAACACAAATCCGAATCTGCTTCGAAAATTAATCATCCGTTCTAGGATGATTGATTACTAGGTTTTGAACCCTCTGTTATATGGTTTTGAACCCTTTTGAATTTTCAAAAATCTCGTCAAAGTTTGGGTCTAAATAGTGTGAACACGTGCAAACTGGAAGGGTGAATGCCTGTACTCTGAGTTTTCTGTCTAAGGCTAGAGTGTTCGTACAAATCCACATAATCGGACCAGTCACTCTTACCTGGGAACTCTTGGGGTGAGTGTTCACTTATAGGCGAGCATGTCTTCGCGATACATTATTTTGATTCATTTACTTTGATTAGTCACTGCGTGTCGTTTGTTTGTTCGAGGTAACGTACAAATGATCGCCTTCCTTGTGTTTTGTCGATACCGCTTTTGCTTTTCCTAATTATCAACCTTACTCGTTTCTCATATTTCCTTGTTAGACGATGCCTCCTCGACGCGAAGCACAATCTTTTACTATTGAAGAAATCGCAGCCCTGGTCTCTCAGCAAGTGGCTGCTGTGCTTCCTGGTGTTGTGACTCAAGTCCACGAGATATACAACAATAACAATAATAACAACAACAATGCACAGTGTAATTTCAAGAATTTCAATTCTGCTAAGCCGCTTAAGTTTTCTGGGTTACAAGGAGCAACTGCGCTCCTGCAGTGGTTTGAGAGTATCGAGAGCACATTCAGGCATGTGCAGTGTCCGAATGCGCGTAAGGTTGAATTTGCTTCGAGCGTGTTTGAGAAGCGAGCGCTTACCTGGTGGAATGGTATTATGCCCAATAGGGGTGCCGAAGTGGCATTAACACAAACATGGGAAGAGCTTCGAGCTCTCATGATGAAAGAGTTTTATCCCCGTCACGAGATTCGAGCTTTGGAACGAGAGTTTGACGATTTAAAGCAAGATGGGGCTGAACACCGCGCGTACACGGATCGATTTGAGGAACCCAGTCTATTATGTCCCACCATGGTTACCCCACCAGACAAAGCAATCGAAAGATATATCGATGGTCTACCCGATTCTATGCTGGATATTGTGACCAGTGTTAATCCTACTACCCTTCGTCAAGCAATCGAGTTGTCTGCTACCCTGACTGAGACTCAAGTCAGAAAGGGTAAACTCACCCGAAAAATGGATAAAAAGAAGGCGACTGATTCTAGGAAGGACAAGAAAAAGGGTAAGGGTAAAGAAGGTGAGTCATCAAGGAAATCGAGGAAGCGAAAGGGTGCCCAGAATTTTGCTGTTACGGCACAGATTGATCAGAACCCACCGGCTCAACCTCCTGCGAAAAAGGCGTATGCTGGTACCGCACCTCATTGTGCTCGCTGCAACGGTCATCATGTTGCACAGCAAGCTTGTAAGCAGTGCACGATGTGTGGTAAACTTGGGCATTTGGCCAATGTTTGTCGTTTAGGACAAAATCAGGTTGCCCAGGTTCAAGCTCCGGTACAAGGTGTCACACCCTCAAAATCCACCTGCGGATAACACCCGCTTCGAGGGCGTGACTGACCAGGATCCAGCCACCAATTATACTGAATAATTAAATTGATAGCAAAAGTAATACTTACTAACCATAAGATTAGCAAATATCAAGTTCAGAGTTTAAGGTTTCAAGTTCAAACAGCAATAAGTAGCGGAAGCATAAGTAAAGTAGTTTAAACAAAGTTCATAGTTCAAAATAAGGTAACACCCAACACAAGGGTGGACAGACACTACTCGTTCCCAAGCAGCAAGCTCCTTCGTCACTGGTTACCTGCAAAGCATGCAGTAAGGAGTCAACAATAATGCTGAGTGAGTTCACTAGTTGCCCAGTTTTAATTACCAAAAACTTGTTTCACCAGTTAATTTATCTGTTTATACATGCCATGGGGAGCTACCCCAAAAGTTAGCGACTAAACTGTCTTTCCAATACCGAACACTAGGTAACCGTTTGTGTTTCCGCAGGATGCCCCGATGCCAATGTCCTATCATCATTGACGGATGCCTGAGTACATTAGTTCACGACCGATCCCATACCATGGCACGGTGTGAGGTTGGTAAAACCTAAATAGCGCTATCAACTAATAACCCGTTCGCCTGGCTCCGGCGACTAATCGGTATTATGTAGTAGGGACTTGAGTGATAGAGTTGCGTTTAGTGCCGTTTGGTTGCATTCCGTATAAACAGTAATTAACTAAAAAGGTTTCCCAATGACAAGGGAAGGAAAAGTAAGTTTGTTCCCAATAACTAGGGAAGGAATGTAAATGGTATCCCCTTTGCAAGGGGATAGGGTTGTTTTAGTCTCGTGTCCCAAACCACCGGGACGCATGCTTTTAAGTTGTGAACTCACCTTGGGTTGCTCGGTAGATATTTTTACCCGGTCAAGTATGTTGGTCACCACGTCCTAACATGGTTACCAAATATGGGTCAAGTCGGGTACAAGTAAACACATAGCGAACACGTATGGCAATACATATAGCAAACACGTATAACATGCAAATACACAAACAGTTGGGTCATTGGGTCAGCCCTATACATACAATCAGCAGCAACATCACGTAGCCCAGTCAACAGAAAGCCCAACAGTCAAAGCCCAATAACACCAAAATAGTCCAGTCGAGACAAGGGTGGTTGCGACTCGCAACCGAGGTTACGACTCGCAACCGAGGTCTCGGTTCATCACGTTTTGGTTACGACTCGCAACCAGAGGTTCCGACTCGCAACTAGCAGTTCCGACTTAGCAGCAGTGGTTATGACTCGCAACCGGATTCGATACGCGTTGATTGCGACTCGCAACCGGGAGATCTCGACAAGACTTGATGTGGTCTCGAGTCGCAACCAAAGGTTACGACTCGCAACCGTGATTACGTGCACAACAAACTCTTCTAGAACCTGCAATGTACTGACCAATAGGATTGAATTTTCATGTAAATGGTGTACTATATCCACTAACATGTCTGTTTGTCTATAATGTGTCTAATTTGGATCAAACAAAGCATATTCAAAATATTTGAGTGACATTCATGCTGTTCATAACATTCAAATAACGTTCAAACATCATTCATGAATATACAATCCCTAACATCACTTTAATATCATTCGGATAGCAAAATCATCAAATCCCTTATAAAAATATTAGAACACATTTCATCACTAAACATCATAACATGAACGGACATAATAGATATTATCATTCTCGGTTCCTAAGCATAATCGGATACTAACCATTCAACCAAAGTCATGAATATTCATTCTATCTAAACATTCCGAAACAAACATGTTAATCGGTTATGCATTTCACACACATATTATTCACACAAAACATGGCAACAATCATCATCCATACACAAGAATCATAGTAACACATTTTTGTACTAACCGGTTGAAGTTGTGAGTTTGAAGAAGCAAAGATTCTTTCCGGTTGGTGATTCCGAGCTAGAGCCGAGGTGTTCTTGTTGTTGGTTGATCCGAGAGGGAAAAGGAGAGGGGAGGGAGGTGATTCTTTGTGAGGGTTTTAGGGTTTTGGTGAGAGAGATGAGAGGAGAGTATGAGAGAAAATGTTGCAAAAATGGTAGAATGGTGAGGGTTGGCCGGTATATATATCGAGTGGGTTGAGGATGGGCTTTGGCCCTAACCGGCCCAATTTACTGTTCACTCGAGACCATCCCGGGTCTCGAGTCGGGTTTCGGCTCCTATATATATAACACACATATATATATATATATCTATACGTACATATATGCACACAACACGTAATAACAAGCTATTCATAATTTTTCACTTAATAGTTTACGTACACACATGTTACATCGAAAGGTTGTCCGGGAAAATCCGAAGTGTCACATTATCCCCAAGTTTTAAGAACTTTCGTCCCGAAAGTTAAGGCAGCCACTGTCAAGCTAGTGTAAGTAAAAGCGTTTCAACGGGGTGTCACATCATCCCCCCGTTAGTTTGGAATTTCGTCCCGAAATTCGGTTGTAGCTTCAGTGCTGGGGTTTTCGTTTGGGAACAACTGGGGATACTTGTGCTTCATCTGGTCTTCCCGCTCCCAGGTATACTCTGGGCCACGTCGCGAGTTCCAACGGACTCGTACAAGAGGTATTTGGCTACGTTTGAGGATTTTGATCTCTCGATCAGTGATTTCAATCGGTTCCTCAGTGAAGTGTAGCTGTTCGTCAATAGTTAGTTCCTTGAAAGGAATTACGATCGTTTCATCTGACAGACACTTCTTCAGATTAGATACATGAAAAACGTTGTGTACCGCACTCAGTTCCTCAGGCAGGTTCAGTTTATAAGCAACCTTACCGATTTTCTCGGTAATTTCGAATGGTCCGATGTATCGCGGATTAAGCTTGCCCCGTTTACCAAAGCGAACCACACCCTTCCAGGGTGAGACTTTAAGTAGAACCCGGTCGCCGACCTGGAATTCCAATGGTTTCCTACGCTTATCAGCGTAACTCTTCTGACGGTCACGAGCTGCCGCCATGCATTGTCTGATCTGGGCAATCTTTTCCGTTGTATCTACCACCATCTCTGGGCCCGTGATTTGACTATCACCGATTTCCGCCCAGCAGAGAGGTGACCGGCATTTACGACCGTACAATGCCTCAAAAGGTGCTGCCTGAATACTAGTGTGGTAGCTGTTGTTGTAAGAGAACTCTACCAGCGGTAGATGCTTCTCCCAATTCTTGCCAAAATCGATCACACATGCTCTAAGCATGTCTTCTAGAGTCTGGATGGTGCGTTCAGATTGTCCATCCGTTTGCGGGTGATAAGCAGTGCTCATGTCCAAACGTGAGCCAAAGGATTTGTGCATAGCTTGCCACAATTCCGAAGTAAATCGAGCGTCTCGGTCGGAAATAATTGAGGTTGGCACTCCGTGCCTCGAAACTACTTCCTTTAAATAAATTTCCGCCAAGGTAGAAAACTTGTCTGTTTCCTTAATGGCCAGAAAGTGTGCGGACTTGGTCAATCGATCTACTATTACCCAAATAGTGTCATTTCCGCGTTGAGACCTAGGTAGCCCTGTAACAAAATCCATGGAAATTTGCTCCCATTTCCATTTCGGGATTTCTGGTTGTTGGAGTAGACCTGCTGGCTTCTGGTATTCTGTCTTGACTCTTGCGCAAGTCAAACATTTGCTGACGTATGTTGCTACGTGGGCCTTCATACCAGGCCACCAATATGTAGTCTTCAAGTCGTGGTACATCTTGTCCGAACCAGGATGTACTGAGTAGCGGGACTTGTGGGCTTCGTCCATCACGAGTTCACGTAAATCTCCATAGAGAGGAACCCAAATGCGCCCTGTTACATAGTAAGCGCCATCTTCTTTCTGTTCTAGTCGCTGTCTCGATCCTCGCAGAGACTCAGCCCTGATGTTTTCCGGCTTCAATGCTTCTACTTGAGCATTTCGGATCTGTGTAGGGAGGTTAGACTGGATGGTAAGTTGCAATGCTCGCACGCGCTTTGGTATAGTGTCCTTTCGGCTGAGGGCGTCTGCCACGACATTGGCCTTGCCCGGATGGTATTTGATGGCGCATTCGTAGTCATTCAAGAGTTCGACCCATCGACGTTGTCTCATGTTCAATTCCTTTTGCCTAAAGATATGCTCGAGACTCCTGTGATCGGTGTAGATAGTGCACTTGGTACCGTACAGGTAATGTCTCCATATCTTCAGGGCAAAGATCACTGCCCCCAGTTCCAAGTCATGCGTTGTGTAGTTCCTTTCGTGTGTCTTGAGTTGTCGAGAGGCGTAGGCAATAACTTTCTCGCGTTGCATCAACACGCAACCGAGCCCATGAATAGACGCATCGCAGTAAACCACAAAGTCGTCAGTGCCTTCAGGCAACGAGAGAATAGGAGCGCTACAGAGGTTATCCTTAAGCCTCTGAAAAGCAGATTCCTGCGCTTCATTCCACTTGTAGGCGATGCCTTTCTGAGTGAGTATAGTGAGGGGTTGCGCAACCTTTGAGAATCCCTGAATGAATCTGCGGTAGTAGCCTGCCAAACCCAAGAATTGGCGAACTTCAGTGGGAGTATTAGGCGTAGGCCAGTTCTTTATCGATTCGATCTTAGCTGGGTCAACATGAATTCCGTTCTTATTAACTACATGGCCGAGGAAATGGACTTCTCGAAGCCAGAAGTCACATTTAGAGAATTTGGCGTACAATTGCTCCTTGCGTAAGAGTTCGAGGATAAGGCGTAGGTGTCGTTCATGCTCTTCTTGACTTTTCGAATAAATCAGAATGTCGTCGATAAACACAATCACGAATTTGTCGAGGTAAGGCTTGCACACTCGGTTCATAAGATCCATGAACACTGCCGGTGCATTGGTCATTCCGAAAGGCATAACGAGGAATTCATAGTGACCATAACGGGTCCTAAACGCGGTCTTAGAGATGTCTTCATTACGAACTCTCAGCTGATGATAGCCTGACCGTAGGTCGATCTTTGAATAGTAGCTCGATCCTTGCAACTGATCGAATAGGTCGTCGATGCGCGGGAGAGGGTAACGATTCTTGATGGTAACCTTGTTCAACTCACGATAGTCGATGCACATTCGGAATGTGCCATCCTTCTTCTTGACAAAGAGTACCGGGGCTCCCCAGGGTGATGAACTAGGATGGATAAATCCTTTATCCAATAGCTCCTGTAGTTGCGTAGAGAGTTCCTTCAGTTCTGCAGGGGCTAGACGGTACGGTGCACGAGCTATGGGTGTTGCTCCGGGAGCTAGCTCGATTTGAAATTCGACCTGACGGTGGGGAGGGAGTCCATGTAGTTCCTCAGGGAATACCTCGGGATAGTCACGTACTACAGGAAAATCTTCAATCCTCTTTTCCTTTTCGTGAGTATCGGTGACAAGTGCTAGGATAGCGGTGTGCCCTTTTTGCAAACACTTCTGGGCTTTTAGAAGCGAGATAATGCCTGTGACTTCTCCACCTTTGTTGCCTTGAACGATGAGGGGTTGTCCAGAACGACGAGGTATACGAACTGCTTTCTCTTGACAGAGGATCTCAGCGCGATGTTTGGATAACCAATCCATACCAATGACGACGTCAAAGCTTCCAAGTTTGACAGGGAAAAGATCGATACTAAACGTGTGGCCAGACAATTCTAGGGTGCAGTCGTGGATTATGTGCGTGGCCTCGATGTTCTTACCATTTGCTATCTCGACGATGTGCTTAGAACTTAATAATGCAGGCGAGTGCTTAAGTTTCTTACTAATGCGAAGGGATACATAACTGGCATCGGCACCGGAATCAAATAACACAGAAACGTAATGATCATCAAGTAGGAACTTACCCGCCACGACGTTGGGATCGTTCCTTGCTTCACCAGCTCCAATCACGAAAGCTCTTCCCCTTGCACCATTCCCAGCATTGTTGTTTTGCTCATTGTTCCCAGCTCCATGATTGTTGCGATTCTGATTCAGCTCAGGGCAATCCTTTCGCATGTGTCCTGTTGCCCCGCATTTAAAACATGCCCGGTTGTTTCCCTGCTGCTGTTGCTGTTGGGGTTGTTGCTGATTCTGCCTTGCTGGGAACTGACTTCTACAATCCTTGGCTTCGTGCCCCATCTTGTGGCATCGCTGACAGTGGCCCTTGTTACATGCCCCATTGTGGTGCCTGTTACACTTGTTGCACTTAGGGTAGCTTCCCCGGTAGCCACCCTGTTGCTGAGTGCCTTTGTTGTTGTCGGTTTTCCTTTGCTGAGCTGGGGCCTGAGTAGAGTTGGCATCCTTGCCATGATTTCCATCCCACTTTCGTTTACCATCACTAGAAGTTCCTTCCGCAGCACTGATCCTTTTGGGCAACCTGCCCTCCTCCACAGCCTGGTTGGTGAGTTTGTGGGCAAGACGAACCACGGGCTGTATGGCAGTGAGGTTGGCCGAGGTTACATGGCTCCTGATTTCCGGGACTAAGCCCTTGATGTACAATTCGATCCTTCGGTACATAGGTCGGGACATGTTTGGACAAAGAGCAGCATAGTCGTTGGACAGCTTGGTGTAGGTCTCAATCTCTGACCCAACCATCTTGAGTTCATAGTACTCGTCCTCGAGTTTGTGGATGTCATCCCTGTGACAGTACTCTTCCTTAATCATATCCTTGAAATCTTCCCATGCAGTAGCGTTAGCAGTCTCCAAACCAAGCATTTGAATTTGCGCCTTCCACCATGAAAGTGCGCTTCCCTCTAGAGTACCAGTAGCAAACTTCACCCAATTAGCAGGGGGAGACTCGCAGACAGCGAAGACAGCTTCGACCTTCTCGATCCAGTGCAGGAGACCTATGGCACCCTCAGTGCCACTGAATGGAAGAGGCTTGCAATCCATGAAGGTCTTGAAGGTACAGACACGTGGTTGCACAGGCGCAGGCTGACCTGTTGTGAGGAGTGAAGCGAAATAGGTTTAGAGGCGAAAAGACGATGCGGCGGTAGGATCTAAACATCCTAAAACAACGAGCTTACCTATAGGGTGAGCTGCGAAAGCTGCAGCCACTGTGTTGAGCAGGTTAGTGAACTGAGCCTGAGTCATGTTGACGTTTCCTCGTCCGCGTCCACTCATTGTCTTCATAACCAGAAAACATAGTATGAGTGTGGTGTCGTAACATAGCGAGAAAGAGATAGAAGAGAGAGGGCGTATCTATCTAATCAGGCAAACTAGTACGTATAGTAAAGCAGAAGCATAAGACAATCAAGCAAGCAAATATGGGTCCGAGCTATGAGGTCAGATAAGTCGAGCCTTGCACTTGGAGTGTAGTGTCGTCACGAGTCACGGGTTATAGTCTGGTTTTTCTCAAAAAGATTTTTCCCTTTTTAAAACCAAATTCACTATAACCAATGGCTCTGATACCAATCTGTCACACCCTCAAAATCCACCTGCGGATAACACCCGCTTCGAGGGCGTGACTGACCAGGATCCAGCCACCAATTATACTGAATAATTAAATTGATAGCAAAAGTAATACTTACTAACCATAAGATTAGCAAATATCAAGTTCAGAGTTTAAGGTTTCAAGTTCAAACAGCAATAAGTAGCGGAAGCATAAGTAAAGTAGTTTAAACAAAGTTCATAGTTCAAAATAAGGTAACACCCAACACAAGGGTGGACAGACACTACTCGTTCCCAAGCAGCAAGCTCCTTCGTCACTGGTTACCTGCAAAGCATGCAGTAAGGAGTCAACAATAATGCTGAGTGAGTTCACTAGTTGCCCAGTTTTAATTACCAAAAACTTGTTTCACCAGTTAATTTATCCGTTTATACATGCCATGGGGAGCTACCCCAAAAGTTAGCGACTAAACTGTCTTTCCAATACCGAACTCTAGGTAACCGTTTGCGTTTCCGCAGGATGCCCCGATGTCAATGTCCTATCATCATTGACGGATGCCTGAGTACATTAGTTCACGACCGATCCCATACCATGGCACGGTGTGAGGTTGGTAAAACCTAAATAGCGCTATCAACTAATAACCCGTTCGCCTGGCTCCGGCGACTAATCGGTATTATGTAGTAGGGACTTGAGTGATAGAGTTGCGTTTAGTGCCGTTTGGTTGCATTCCGTATAAACAGTAATTAACTAAAAAGGTTTCCCAATGACAAGGGAAGGAAAAGTAAGTTTGTTCCCAATAACTAGGGAAGGAATGTAAATGGTATCCCCTTTGCAAGGGGATAGGGTTGTTTTAGTCTCGTGTCCCAAACCACCGGGACGCATGCTTTTAAGTTGTGAACTCACCTTGGGTTGCTCGGTAGATATTTTTACCCGGTCAAGTATGTTGGTCACCACGTCCTAACATGGTTACCAAATATGGGTCAAGTCGGGTACAAGTAAACACATAGCGAACACGTATGGCAATACATATAGCAAACACGTATAACATGCAAATACACAAACAGTTGGGTCATTGGGTCAGCCCTATACATACAATCAGCAGCAACATCACGTAGCCCAGTCAACAGAAAGCCCAACAGTCAAAGCCCAATAACACCAAAATAGTCCAGTCGAGACAAGGGTGGTTGCGACTCGCAACCGAGGTTACGACTCGCAACCGAGGTCTCGGTTCATCACGTTTTGGTTACGACTCGCAACCAGAGGTTCCGACTCGCAACTAGCAGTTCCGACTTAGCAGCAGTGGTTACGACTCGCAACCGGATTCGATACGCGTTGATTGCGACTCGCAACCGGGAGATCTCGACAAGACTTGATGTGGTCTCGAGTCGCAACCAAAGGTTACGACTCGCAACCGTGATTACATGCACAACAAACTCTTCTAGAACCTGCAATGTACTGACCAATAGGATTGCATTTTCATGTAAATGGTGTACTATATCCACTAACATGTCTGTTTGTCTATAATGTGTCTAATTTGGATCAAACAAAGCATATTCAAAATATTTGAGTGACATTCATGCTGTTCATAACATTCAAATAACGTTCAAACATCATTCATGAATATACAATCCCTAACATCACTTTAATATCATTCGGATAGCAAAATCATCAAATCCCTTATAAAAATATTAGAACACATTTCATCACTAAACATCATAACATGAACGGACATAATAGATATTATCATTCTCGGTTCCTAAGCATAATCGGATACTAACCATTCAACCAAAGTCATGAATATTCATTCTATCTAAACATTCCGAAACAAACATGTTAATCGGTTATGCATTTCACACACATATTATTCACACAAAACATGGCAACAATCATCATCCATACACAAGAATCATAGTAACACATTTTTGTACTAACCGGTTGAAGTTGTGAGTTTGAAGAAGCAAAGATTCTTTCCGGTTGGTGATTCCGAGCTAGAGCCGAGGTGTTCTTGTTGTTGGTTGATCCGAGAGGGAAAAGGAGAGGGGAGGGAGGTGATTCTTTGTGAGGGTTTTAGGGTTTTGGTTAGAGAGATGAGAGGAGAGTATGAGAGAAAATGTTGCAAAAATGGTAGAATGGTGAGGGTTGGCCGGTATATATATCGAGTGGGTTGAGGATGGGCTTTGGCCCTAACCGGCCCAATTTACTGTTCACTCGAGACCATCCCGGGTCTCGAGTCGGGTTTCGGCTCCTATATATATAACACACATATATATATATATCTATACGTACATATATGCACACAACACGTAATAACAAGCTATTCATAATTTTTCACTTAATAGTTTACGTACACACATGTTACATCGAAAGGTTGTCCGGGAAAATCCGAAGTGTCACACAAGGGAATGCTGCTAGATTCCCACCAGGTTCATGTTTTAATTGTGGAGAGTTTGGTCACTTCCGCAACAACTGTCCGAGGCTGGCAAATGCAAACGCGAATGCTAATGCGAACCCGAATGTGAACGTCAACGCCAACGTGAATCCTGCTCGAGGGCGAGCATACAATTTGAATGCAAACGAAGCGAGGGCTGACAACGAGGTTGTCAACGGTACGTTTCTTGTTAACAATCTACCCGCATCTATTCTTTTTGATTCTGGTGCCGACCGAAGTTTTGTTTCGTTATCTTTTGAACCTTTGCTTGCGATACCTAGAACTAAATTAAGGAAACCTTTATCTGTCGAAGTTGCTACTGGTAAACCTCTTGTCCTCGACTCTGTTATTCGTGATTGTCAGTTGAACCTTGATAACCATCTTTTTCCTATTGACCTCACGCCAATGCAACTTGGGAGCTTCGACATTATCGTTGGAATGGATTGGTTAACCAAACACCACGCTGAGGTGGTTTGTTTCGATAAGATTGTTCGTATTCCTTTGTCGTCTGGCGAAGTTCTGGAGGTACGTGGCGAGAAGCCATCTGATGGTTTAAAGCTTATGTCATGTACAAAGGCCCAAAGTTATTTGAGAAAAGGATATGTTGCTTTTCTAGCACATGTCACCGAGGAGAAAGACAAGAGTAAGAGTATTCAGGATATTCCAGTTGTTCGGGATTATCCAGAGGTGTTTCCTGATGAACTGCCTGGTCTGCCTCCAGTTCGTCAAGTTGAGTTTCATATCGACCTTGTACCCAATGCCAACCCAATTGCAAAAGTGCCTTATTGACTTGCACCGTTTGAGATGCAAGAATTATCGAAGCAGCTTCAAGAGTTATCTGATAAAGGATTCATTCGACCGAACTTTTCACCTTGGGGAGCTCCTGTCCTCTTCGTGAAAAAGAAAGATGGGTCTTTTCGAATGTGTATCGATTATCGTGAGCTTAATAAGCTTACCATCAACAATCGATATCCCCTACCCCGAATTGATGATCTCTTTGACCAGCTGCAAGGTGCTTCCTGTTTTTCTAAGATCGATCTGCGTTCTGGGTATCATCAACTTCGTGTTCTCGAAGAAGATATTCCCAAAATTGCTTTCCGCACGAGATATGGGCATTACGAGTTCACAGTCATGCCTTTTGGTTTGACGAATGCTCCAGCTATCTTTATGGACTTAATGAATAAGGTATGTAAACCTTATTTAGACAAGTTCATTATTGTGTTCATCGACGATATTCTCATTTATTCAAAGACTCGAGCCGAGCACGAGCAACACCTTCGTTTGACTCTCGAACTCCTAAAGAAGGAACAACTTTTTGCTAAATTCTCCAAGTGCGAATTCTGGCTTGAAGAAGTTCAACTTTTGGGACATATTGTCAACAAGCAGGGTATTCATGTGGATCCATCCAAAATTGTTGCAATTAAGGATTGGAACACACCGACGACACCCACAGAAGTTCGTTCTTTTCTCGGACTTGCTGGGTATTATCGACGGTTTATTTCAAATTTCTCGAAGATTGCGGTTCCACTCACCACTTTGACTAAGAAGAATAAGCCTTTTGAGTGGGGACCCAAGCAAGAAGAAGCGTTCCAAACGCTGAAGCAGAAGTTATGTAACGCTCGTGTTCTATCTCTGCCCGAGGGAAGCGATGATTTCGTTGTCTATTGCGATGCGTCCAACTTAGGCCTTGGTTGCGTCCTCATGCAACGAGGTAAGGTTATAGCATATGAATCTAGACAGTTGAAAGTTCACGAGAAGAACTATACGACTCATGATCTTGAGTTAGGAGCTGTGGTTTTCGCGCTTAAAATCTGGAGACACTACCTCTATGGAACGAAGTGTGTGGTTTTCACAGACCACAAAAGTCTCCAGCATATTCTTAATCAGTGTCACACCCCGACCACGTAGAACATACAAAACGTGGCGGAAATGTCGGGGAGTGTTGTAACAGAATCAATTGTTTCAAATCCATGGTAAACGAAGTTTCGTTTTATTAATCAAACATGAAAGTTTACACTGTCTTAAACAATAACCAAAGAATACATAACATAAATTAACTAGTTCTTGTCTCGTTTTAAGTCACTAAGGCACAGGTCCGCCTAAGTATGTCTTGATAAGTCCTATGCATCATCTCCTGAAAACACATGTGAAAATAGGTACGTCAGCATAAAAATGCCTGTGAGATACATTGGTTTTATGAAGGCGGAATTCATGACTTATGGTTGAGAAAATGTTTGGTCATGAACCTTGTAATTTGCTTTATCTTGTAAATCATTTGAAAAACGATAAAATCAGATAATATGTATAAATAAGAAGACGCTGTATGGTTAAACGGATAACCATGTAAAATATGTTTGTATAAGATAAGTCGTCTGTAAAACAATGTCTCGTGAAAAGTGTGTTATTTGTATAAAATGTCATATGTCTCAAATTGAAATGATTCAAATAACGCTACGATATGTAATACCATATAAACACTTATATATAGGAAGTACCAGCGGCGTATCCACCATGCTTGTATCATATTACACACGCCTCGTTACT
Organism: Helianthus annuus; assembly: GCF_002127325.2. Lineage (NCBI taxonomy): Eukaryota > Viridiplantae > Streptophyta > Magnoliopsida > Asterales > Asteraceae > Helianthus > Helianthus annuus. The sequence continues at coordinate 127,678,750 of NC_035438.2, read as the reverse complement.
TAATCACTTACCCAAACCATCCACCATGTAAGATTGTTCTTGTATAACTCAATTGTTTATTGTGTAAACCATGTCAAATGTCTATGTTCAATGTAAATCACCAAATGTGTATGTCAATGTCAACGTGTTTATGTTCAATGTAAATCATGTAATGTGTATCCCAAAATGTATCATGTATGGTAAGCGAAATGTATCAACTTAAACCATATGTAAAATGCACAAAACAAGTCGTTGAAGTAAAACGTGGTTTAAATCAACTTTATGTTCTGTGGAAAAATGTATGCTCTATTGATATTAACATTTATGCGGTATTGTGAAATATGCATACATCCAAGCCTTGAGACTGTGGCGATAAACCCTTAAACAAATTAAAGGTTTATCTAAGTTATGTATATCGAATTCGGTCATTCCTTCCAATCCTATCAAACCCAGGATTTCAGGAACGGGAGTTTTCAATTCCTATGGTACCACTACCTACTAACGAACGGCGTGATCAATGTTAATGAATGTATTGTCCCATGTTAAACAAACCAAATGTCATAACAAAATGAAGGCATGTGATGTAAACAATTGTACTAGGTATGCTAAGTAAACATACGAAGCAGAAATGTTCATATAAATCAATGTGCCCATATGCTGAGTAAACATATGCAGCAGAAATGTTCATGTAAATCAATGTGCCCATATGCTGAGTAAACATATGCAGCAGAAATGTTCATGTAAATCAATGTGCCCATATGCTGAGTAAACATATGCAACATAAATGTTCATCTAAATCAATGTGCCCATATGTTGAGTAAACATATGCAGCAGAAATGTAATGTAAATCAATGTACTAAGTACGCACACAATGGGCATACATAGCATAAAATGTAATGAAATCGTGTACTATAATGTACTAACAACATAGCAGGTATATGATGTGAAAACATGGAAAGCATGAATGTAACAGATAGGCACATGTGTTTCACCCCAAAACAGTTTGGAAAATAGTAAAAGAGGGATTCAATGTACTCACCTGAGATTGCTTTGGAGTTCTTGTATAATAACCAGATAATGCTAAAGATCACGGGATATCAAACGGCACCTAACAGGTAGCTATGTTAATATACCGGACCAAATCGGAAGGATCGGATAGTATGCGGGTTCGTAAACCAAACGAGTATGGAGACTCGTGTAATATGTTTAATAAAGCCTACATACTAAAATGAAACCTAACCTAAGTGCTTACGGCCTATCACGACCCGTTTAGGTAGCTTATGCTACCCTAACGCGTCGTTCGCGTAGAACGCGTTCGGAACGCCTAACATTGCGACCACAAGGTATAACCTCGGAAGGTTATAGCTATGGTCACCTAATGTGTTTGGTCGGATCCTAATGATCGACCAAATGGGTTGGGTTCGAAAGTATAAGCGATGGTTTAGATCGCTTACCTTACGACCCTATAAAAGCACTAAACTAAAAGTGACGAGCTAAGCATGTTAGAACATGCTTAACTAAGTTTAGAAAACAGGTTTGGCATCAAAACAAACGGCTTTGATGCTCACGAGTAGTTTGGTTACAAAATACGCAAGAATGCGCATTTTGGCCGAAACTACGACTCGTCACTGAGCCTAGATAACGTGGTGACCAGTAGGTATAGTCACTACGGACTATAACCATCGTGATCACGCTCACGTTATGAAGTTCCATGAACATCGCATCGACCATAAGCTGGTCAATGCAGAAAGTCAACAAAACGTTGACTTTCGGACTCAAAAAGCGATAAAACAACGAAAGAATACTTACGGAGGGTCCCCGAATGCTAATCTAGACCAAAATGGCTTAGTTATGAAACAATGGTTCCAACTTAGAGCCTTAAGATCAGATTGTGTGGGTTTTGAGCAAAATAGGGGGGGGTATTTATAGGAAAAGTGGAACCGTTAGGATCGTTTCTTGGATTTCGTGCCACGATCTTGTTCGTCCACTTGTCACAATGTTGTGGTAAGTCAGAGGTTGCCCCTCATTTGCTGGAAGAGGCAAGGGCCATTTGGCCTTTCGAAACTTGAAGAGCCAATCAGCATTTAATGTGGGTTCTGCTGTACTGGGGACTCCTTACGGACCGTATGGCTTATGGCTTACGGTCCGTAAGCCCCTAGTTTGGCAGAATTGCAGTTTTGGTCCCTGCAGCACCAAAACTTGGTATTTGATGCGTTTTTGGCACGTTTAAGCCCCGTTAACCTCATTTCAAAGCTCTAAAATGATGTTAAAGTATAGGGAACTTAAAATGTGCTCAAAAATATGCCGGATGTCGGTTCGTTTGGCCGTACGGTCGCGATGTTCGGTTAATTACGACGGAATGCGCATAAGCGCGAAAGACGATCCAAATTGCGTGACGAATGGATTTTTCTCATGCCATACACTAAGGCATAATATAAGGATGCTTACATAAATTTTTGGATGTCCGGATGTATTCAGAACGTAAGTTATGCGCAAAAGTGCAAACTTGTGCACTTTTTGACACTTTTAGCCCCTGAATGATCCAAAAGTTTGTTTTAGCATACCAAACCCCTCAAAGCCTATTTCTAAGCTATGTAAAGGATATTTATGGTATGTTTAACTTATGGACATGTTCCGGAATGTTTGTTACAGTTCAAATTGGCATACTTTCGCAGTTTGTCAAGTTTAGTCCCTGTAAGCGAATTAACTTGTTTTTGCCATACCAAAGCCTTCAAAACTTATTTCTAAGTTATGTAAGGGTTATTTAAGGTATGTTGAGTATATGTTGATGTTCCGGAGTATTTGTCGCATTAAACTGAGTACGTTTTATGCACCAGTTTGCGTATAATTCTCCAGAAAGCGATCTAGAGCTTGAAATCGAACAAGAGTTGATATGTGCAAACGATACACATATTTATACAAGTCCAATGTATGAAATACAATATTTCATTGGTTTGGCATTTGTTTGATGGTTGAAGTGACACAGGTGTCACAGTCTCCCCTACTTTAGGAAATTTCGTCCCGAAATTTAGTTTTTAGAGGAAACTTGTGAAGACAGCTGTGACGGTTTCGCTTTCAGACAAATCCATTGAACCCTTAGGTAAAACCCTGGGCCATGTTAGGATCCTTAGAGAAAATTTCAACCCACAAAGTGAAGTCCTTGTAGTAACAAAACATGGAGTTTCGAACTGCGGGCAGGAGAACGTTTCCTGTGAAGAGTTATCATAGGAAACTTGTGTGTGCTTGAAATCAGTATTGGGGAGTGCAAGGATAAATGACATGGGTCAAAATCCAAGACTTCTCCCGTATCATTACTCTTGTCTCTGTAGGCCTTAACACATGACATAACTTCCTGTGGTTTCTGTGCACTGAATTTCCATAATTATGTAGGCCTCCATAATTACGTACTTCCTTGCACAGTCCGCCCAGTTCATTTCATAATGCGTATGGGAAAAAAATCAAACGAATAATCTCTTCAGCTAAACTACCCGAGAGAAATATTTAACTACATCAACGTAGGATGTCTTTAACTAGATTGTCGAACCAATCTATTTAACTTAGATCGACGTAGGATCTCTTTAACTAGACCACCCGAGGGCCTCTTTAACTATATCAACGCATGACATCTTTAACTAGATTGTCGAACCAATCTCTTTAACTTAGATCGACGTAGGATCTCTTTAACTAGACCACCAGAGGGCCTCTTTAACTATATTAACGCATGATATCTTTAACTAGATTGCCGAACCAATCTCTTTAACTAGATCAACGAATGATCTCTTTAACTAAGCTACCCAAAAGGAATCTTTAACTACATCAACACATGATGTCTTTAAACTTTGGAATAGTACTTTACAATCCAAGGGTTTTAACTATAATGTTGAAGCCCATTAAGGATTTGAGGTAGTACCTTTAGATATCCTACTACGAATCCCTCATATGAAGGTATGAAAGATTCTACGAGGATTTGGATAGCGAATATCCAGAGTATACAAAAACACAAAATGCATAAATGGAAAGACAAGATGCATAAACACATAGTCACATAACCACAAAATTGTTTATCTAGATCTTTAATTTGTTAATTTGTTTTGTTGATTACGTACGTGCATTTAAAGCACACTAGGAATCCATTTCATGGATTTCATTCGGTACTTTAAACATTAGCAAGAATCTAACTATGAAGATAGAAAGATCTCCTATAAATTTGATTTCGTTTTCAAGAAAACGAAATTTTCGAATTGAGGTACAATAATTTTTGAGTATACGGAAATACCCTTAGGTACCCTATTAAGAATTTATAGTGGTACTTTGGGTATTCATGGGAAACACAAGAGATAATAAGATGGAAGAAATTACGGGGCAGTCTGTTCTTCAAGGAATACGGTTCCTTGATTGTTGGTATTGTAGAGGATACGTTGTTAATACATGACATCACATTTGTACATTGCAATGTATAATAAAAGATTTATTTATAAACAACAACAACTGTTTCATGGACCTTGACTACAAAAGAAAATAATACATAAGGTTTGATTATCTCTAAACAACATTGTCTTCCAGTTGATCCGATGCTCATCCTTGCGCTGGATTCGCATTAGCAATCTTTGGGCAATTTCTCCGGAAATGGCCCATTTCGTTACAGTTGAAGCAAGGACCTAGTGGAAGACGAGCTTGAGCAGGATTTACTTGAGGTTGGTTTGGACCACCTTGGTTTGGGGTAAATCGACAAGCATTTGCCAGGTGACCGAGTCGCCCACATGATGCACATAATCGGCACTGTAGGTGAGCTAAGTGGTGTGCATTACATTTGTCGCATTTCGGTGCAGTACTGGCATAAGGTTTCTTTGCAGGAGATTGAGTTGGTTGGTTGCGGGTGTTTTGGTTAGGTTGAGCAGCAATCGCAAAATTCTGCGAAGCCTTACGCTTCTTAGACTTCTCAGGGGATCCAGTCTGTTCATCCATGGTCTTTGATTCCTCAATTGGCTTCTTGTCACCCTTTCGAAAAAGTTTATGCTTTCTGATCTGCGATTCAGTCAAGGTTGCAGATAGCTCAATGGCCTGACGGAGTGTGGTAGGGTTGCTACCAGTGACAATGTCTTGTATCGAGTCAGGCAGGTCGTCGATGTACCTTTCGATAGCTTTGTCGAGTGGGGCGACCATAGTCGGGCAAAGTAGACTCAACTCCTCAAACCTATCAGTATATGCCCTGTGTTCGCCACTATCTTGTTTCAAATCATCAAACTCCTTCTCCAATGCTCGTTGTTCATGACGAGGACAAAACTCCCTCATCATAAGAGCTCTCAGTTCAGCCCATGTTTGTGCTAGAGCAACGTCTGCACCACGGTCTCTCATTACCCCGTTCCACCATGTAAGAGCCCTCTCCTGAAACACACTCGAAGAAAACTCGACCTTGCGATTATCCGGACACTGCACGTGGCGAAAGGTATTCTCGATGCTCTCAAACCATTGAAGAAGCGCAGTTGCTCCCTCAGAACCACTAAACTTGAGTGGTTTAGCCGAGTTAAAGTTCTTGAAATTGCATGTACCATTGTTGTTGTTGTTGGCTTGGTTCCATTGAGCAAAGAGATTTGGGAATTGAGCAGCCATCTGCTGCGCAATAATTTCTGCCAGCTCGGCAGTTTTTATCTGGTGTTCGCGTCGAGGAGGCATTCTAAAAGAGGAAAACATGAAAGGAAACAAATAAAATGGTATTGGGTAAGAATAGGATGTTACAATCACCGACCGTAATCACGGTTGATGGTCATTTGTTTGAATCATGAATCAAACAAATAACACCAAGGCTGAATCAAAGCAAACAGATCCTCATAGTGTATCGTGAAGACATGCTCGCCTATAAGGGGACACTCACCCCAAGAGTTCCCAGGTAAGAGTGACTGGTCCGATTATGTTGATTTGTACGAACACTCTAACCTTAGACAGAAAACCCAGGGTACAGGCATTCACTCTTCCAGTTCGCACGTGTTCACACTATTTAGGACCCAAAACTTTGACAAGAGTTTTGAAAATTCAAAGGGGTTCAAAACCTTATAACAGAGGGTTCAAAACCTTATAACAGAGGGTTCAAAACCTTATAACAGAGGGTTCAAAACCTTATAACAGAGGGTTCAAAACCTTATAATAGAGGGTTCAAAACCTAGTAATCAATCATCCTAGAACAGATGATTGGTTTTCAAAGCGGTTTTGAAATTTATGTTCTTGTTGCGGTCGTCGCCTAAGGATAGGTGACGGTATTGTTTTATGACTAAACGCAAGTGAACTCTCGTTAGGGTCCTAGGAAGGTTATAGACTAGGTCAAAGCATTACTAATAACCTAATTCCCTATAACCATTGGCTCTGATACCATCTTTTCTGTCACACCCCGACCACGTAGAACATACAAAACGTGGTGGAAATGTCGGGGAGTGTTGTAACAGAATCAATTGTTTCAAATCCATGGTAAACGAAGTTTCGTTTTATTAATCAAACATGAAAGTTTACACTGTCTTAAACAAGAACCAAAGAATACATAACATAAATTAACTAGTTCTTGTCTCGTTTTAAGTCACTAAGGCACAGGTCCGCCTAAGTATGTCTTGATAAGTCCTATGCATCATCTCCTGAAAACACATGTGAAAATAGGTACGTCAGCATAAAAAATGCCTGTGAGATACATTGGTTTTATGAAGACGGAATTCATGACTTATGTTTGAGAAAATGTTTGGTCATGAACCTTGTAATTTGCTTTATCTTGTAAATCATTTGAAAAACGATAAAATCAGATGATATGTATAAATAAGAAGACACTGTATGGTTAAACGGATAACCATATAAAATGTGTTTGTATAAGATAAGTCGTTTGTAAAACAATGTCTCGTGAAAAGTGTGTCATTTGTATAAAATGTCATATGTCTCAAATTGAAATGATTCAAATAACGCTACGATATGTAATACCATACAAACACTTATATATAGGAAGTACCAGCGGCGTATCCACCATGCTTGTATCATATTACACACGCCTCGTTACTTAATCACTTACCCAAACCATCCACCATGTAAGATTGTTCTTGTATAACTCAATTGTTTATTGTGTAAACCATGTCAAATGTCTATGTTCAATGTAAATCACCAAATGTGTATGTCAATGTCAACGTGTTTATGTTCAATGTAAATCATGTAATGTGTATCCCAAAATGTATCACGTATGGTAAGCGAAATGTATCAACTTAAACCATATGTAAAATGCACAAAACAAGTCGTTGAAGTAAAACGTGGTTTAAATCAACTTTATGTTCTGTGGAAAAATGTATGCTCTATTGATATTAACATTTATGCGGTATTGTGAAATATGCATACATCCAAGCCTTGAGACTGTGGCGATAAACCCTTAAACAAATTAAAGGTTTATCTAAGTTATGTATATCGAATTCGGTCATTCCTTCCAATCCTATCAAACCTAGGATTTCAGGAACGGGAGTTGTCAATTCCTATGGTACCACTACCTACTAACGAACGGCGTGATCAATGTTAATGAATGTATTGTCCCATGTTAAACAAACCAAATGTCATAACAAAATGAAGGCATGTGATGTAAACAATTGTACTAGGTATGCTAAGTAAACATACGAAGCAGAAATGTTCATGTAAATCAATGTGCCCATATGCTGAGTAAACATATGCAGCAGAAATGTTCATGTAAATCAATGTGCCCATATGCTGAGTAAACATATGCAGCAGAAATGTTCATGTAAATCAATGTGCCCATATGCTGGGTAAACATATGCAGCAGAAATGTTCATGTAAATCAATGTGCCCATATGTTGAGTACACATATGCAGCAGAAATGTAATGTAAATCAATGTACTAAGTACGCACACAATGGGCATACATAGCATAATATGTAATGAAATCGTGTACTATAATGTACTAACAACATAGCAGGCATATGATGTGAAAACATGGAAAGCATGAATGTAACAGATAGGCACATGTGTTTCACCCCAAAACAGTTTGGAAAACAGTAAAAGAGGGGTTCAATGTACTTACCTGAGATTGCTTTGGAGTTCTTGTATAATAACCAGATAATGCTAAAGATCACGGGATATCAAACGGCACCTAACAGGTAGCTATGTTAATATACCGGACCAAATCGGATGGATCGGATAGTATGCGGGTTCGTAAACCAAACGAGTATGGAGACTCGTGTAATATGGTTTAATAAAGCCTACATACTAAAATGAAACCTAACCTAAGTGCTTACGGCCCATCATGACCCGTTTAGGTAGCTTATGCTACCCTAACGCGTCGTTCGCGTAGAACGCGTTCGGAACGCCTAACATTGCGACCACAAGGTATAACCTCGGAAGGTTATAGCTATGGTCACCTAATGTGTTTGGTCGGATCCTAATGATCGACCAAATGGGTCGGGTTCGAAAGTATAAGCGATGGTTTAGATCGCTTACCTTACGACCCTATAAAAGCACTAAACTAAAAGTGACGAGCTAAGCATGTTAGAACATGCTTAACTAAGTTTAGAAAACAGGTTTGGCATCAAAACAAACGGCTTTGATGCTCACGAGTAGTTTGGTTACAAAATACGCAAGAATGCGCATTTTGGCCGAAACTACGACTCGTCACTGAGCCTAGATAACGTGGTGACCAGTAGGTATAGTCACTACGGACTATAACCATCGTGATCACGCTCACGTTATGAAGTTCCATGAACTTCGCATCGACCATAAGCTAGTCAATGCAGAAAGTCAACAAAACGTTGACTTTCGGACTCAAAAAGCGATAAAACAACGAAAGAATACTTACGGAGGGTCCCCGAATGCTAATCTAGACCAAAATGGCTTAGGTATGAAACAATGGTTCCAACTTAGAGCCTTAAGATCAGATTGTGTGGGTTTTGAGAAAAATGGGGGGGGGTATTTATAGGAAAAGTGGAACCGTTAGGATCGTTTCTTGGATTTCGTGCCACGATCTTGTCCGTCCACTTGTCACAATGTTGTGGTAAGTCAGAGGTTGCCCCTCATTTGCTGGAAGAGGCAAGGGCCATTTGGCCTTTCGAAACTTGAAGAGCCAATCAGCATTTAATGTGGGTTCTGCTGTACTGGGGACTCCTTACGGACCGTATGGCTTATGGCTTACGGTCCGTAAGCCCCTAGTTTGGCAGAATTGCAGTTTTGGTCCCTGCAGCACCAAAACTTGGTATTTGATGCGTTTTTGGCACGTTTAAGCCCCGTTAACCTCATTTCAAAGCTCTAAGATGATGTTAAAGTATAGGGAACTTAAAATGTGCTCAAAAATATGTCGGATGTCGGTTCGTTTGGCCGTACGGTCGTGATGTTCGGTTAATTACGACGGAATGCGCATAAGCGCGAAAGACGATCCAAATTGCGCGACGAATGGATTTTTCTCATGCCATACACTAAGGAATAATATAAGGATGCTTACATAAATTTTTGGATGTCCGGATATATTCAGAACGTAAGTTATGCGCAAAAGTGCAAACTTGTGCACTTTTTGACACTTTTAGCCCCTGAATGATCCAAAAGTTTGTTTTAGCATACCAAACCCCTCAAAGCCTATTTCTAAGCTATGTAAAGGATATTTATGGTATGTTTAACTTATGGACATGTTCCGGAATGTTTGTTACAGTTCAAATTGGCATACTTTCGCAGTTTGTCAAGTTTAGTCCCTGTAAGCGAATTAACTTGTTTTTGCCATACCAAAGCCTTCAAAACTTATTTCTAAGTTATGTAAGGGTTATTTAAGGTATGTTGAGTATATGTTGATGTTCCGGAGTATTTGTCGCATTAAACTGAGTACGTTTTATGCACCAGTTTGCGTATAATTCTCCAGAAAGCGATCTAGAGCTTGAAATCGAACAAGAGTTGATATGTGCAAACGATACACATATTTATACAAGTCCAATGTATGAAATACAATATTTCATTGGTTTGGCATTTGTTTGATGGTTGAAGTGACAAAGGTGTCACAGTCTCCCCTACTTTAGGAAATTTCGTCCCGAAATTTAGTTTTTAGAGGAAACTTGTGAAGACAGCTGTGACGGTTTCGCTTTCAGACAAATCCATTGAACCCTTAGGTAAAACCCTGGGCCATGTTAGGATCCTTAGCGAAAATTTCAACCCACAAAGTGAAGTCCTTGTAGTAACAAAACATGGAGTTTCGAACTGCGGGTAGGAGAACGTTTCCTGTGAAGAGTTATCATAGGAAACTTGTGTGTGCTTGAAATCAGTATTGGGGAGTGCAAGGATAAATGACATGGGTCAAAATCCAAGACTTCTCCCGTATCATTACTCTTGTCTCTGTAGGCCTTAACACATGACATAACTTCCTGTGGTTTCTGTGCACTGAATTTCCATAATTATGTAGGCCTCCATAATTACGTACTTCCTTGCACAGTCCGCCCAGTTCATTTCATAATGCGTATGGGAAAAAAAATCAAACGAATAATCTCTTCAGCTAAACTACCCAAGAGAAATATTTAACTACATCAACGTAGGATGTCTTTAACTAGATTGTCGAACCAATCTATTTAACTTAGATCGACGTAGGATCTCTTTAACTAGACCACCCGAGGGCCTCTTTAACTATATCAACGCATGACATCTTTAACTAGATTGTCGAACCAATCTCTTTAACTTAGATCGACGTAGGATCTCTTTAACTAGACCACCAGAGGGCCTCTTTAACTATATTAACGCATGATATCTTTAACTAGATTGCCGAACCAATCTCTTTAACTAGATCAACGAATGATCTCTTTAACTAAACTACCCAAAAGGAATCTTTAACTACATCAACACATGATGTCTTTAAACTTTGGAATAGTACTTTACAATCCAAGGGTTTTAACTATAATGTTGAAGCCCATTAAGGATTTGAGGTAGTACCTTTAGATATCCTACTACGAATCCCTCATATGAAGGTATGAAAGATTCTACGAGGATTTGGATAGCGAATATCCAGAGTATACAAAAACACAAAATGCATAAATGGAAAGACAAGATGCATAAACACATAGTCACATAACCACAAAATTGTTTATCTAGATCTTTAATTTGTTAATTTGTTTTGTTGATTACGTACGTGCATTTAAAGCACACTAGGAATCCATTTCATGGATTTCATTCGGTACTTTAAACATTAGCAAGAATCTAACTATGAAGATAGAAAGATCTCCTATAAATTTGATTTCGTTTTCAAGAAAACGAAATTTTCGAATTGAGGTACAATAATTTTTGAATATACGGAAATACCCTTAGGTACCCTATTAAGAATTTATAGTGGTACTTTGGGTATTCATGGGAAACACAAGAGATAATAAGATGGAAGAAATTACGGGGCAGTCTGTTCTTCAAGGAATACGGTTCCTTGATTATTGGTATTGTAGAGGATACGTTGTTTATACATGACATCACATTTGTACATTGCAATGTAGAAAAAAAGATTTATTTATAAACAACAACAACTGTTTCATGGACCTTGACTACAAAAGAAAATAATACATAAGGTTTGATTATCTCTAAACAACATTGTCTTCCAGTTGATCCGATGCTCATCCTTGCGCTGGATTCGCATTAGCAATCTTTGGGCAATTTCTCCGGAAATGGCCCATTTCGTTACAGTTGAAGCAAGGACCTAGTGGAAGACGAGCTTGAGCAGGATTTACTTGAGGTTGGTTTGGACCACCTTGGTTTGGGGTAAATCGACAAGCATTTGCCAGGTGACCGAGTCGCCCACATGATGCACATAATCGGCACTGTAGGTGAGCTAAGTGGTGTGCATTACATTTGTCGCATTTCGGTGCAGTACTGGCATAAGGTTTCTTTGCAGGAGGTTGAGTTGGTTGGTTGCGGGTGTTTTGGTTAGGTTGAGCAGCAATCGCAAAATTCTGCGAAGCCTTACGCTTCTTAGACTTCTCAGGGGATCCAGTCTGTTCATCCATGGTCTTTGATTCCTCGATTGGCTTCTTGTCACCCTTTCGAAAATGTTTATGCTTTCTGATCTGCGATTCAGTCAAGGTTGCAGATAGCTCAATGGCCTGACGGAGTGTGGTAGGGTTGCTACCAGTGACAATGTCTTGTATCGAGTCAGGCAGGCCGTCGATGTACCTTTCGATAGCTTTGTCGAGTGGGGCGACCATAGTCGGGCAAAGTAGACTCAACTCCTCAAACCTATCAGTATATGCCCTGTGTTCGCCACTATCTTGTTTCAAATCATCAAACTCCTTCTCCAATGCTCGTTGTTCATGACGAGGACAAAACTCCCTCATCATAAGAGCTCTCAGTTCAGCCCATGTTTGTGCTAGAGCAACGTCTGCACCACGGTCTCTCATTACCCCGTTCCACCATGTAAGAGCCCTCTTCTGAAACACACTCGAAGAAAACTCGACCTTGCGATTATCCGGACACTGCACGTGGCGAAAGGTATTCTCGATGCTCTCAAACCATTGAAGAAGCCCAGTTGCTCCCTCAGAACCACTAAACTTGAGTGGTTTAGCCGAGTTAAAGTTCTTGAAATTGCATGTACCATTGTTGTTGTTGTTGGCTTGGTTCCATTGAGCAAAGAGATTTGGGAATTGAGCAGCCATCTGCTGCGCAATAATTTCTGCCAGCTCGGCAGTTTTTATCTGGTGTTCGCGTCGAGGAGGCATTCTAAAAGAGGAAAACATGAAAGGAAACAAATAAAATGGTATTGGGTAAGAATAGGATGTTACAATCACCGACCGTAATCACGGTTGATGGTCATTTGTTTGAATCATGAATCAAACAAATAACACCAAGGCTGAATCAAAGCAAATAGATCCTCATAGTGTATCGCGAAGACATGCTCGCCTATAAGTGGACACTCACCCCAAGAGTTCCCAGGTAAGAGTGACTGGTCCGATTATGTGGATTTGTACGAACACTCTAACCTTAGACAGAAAACCCAGGGTACAGGCATTCACTCTTCCAGTTCGCACGTGTTCACACTATTTAGGACCCAAAACTTTGACGAGAGTTTTGAAAATTCAAAGGGGTTCAAAACCTTATAACAGAGGGTTCAAAACCTTATAACAGAGGGTTCAAAACCTAGTAATCAATCATCCTAGAACAGATGATTGGTTTTCAAAGCGGTTTTGAAATTTATGTTCTTGTTGCGGTCGTCGCCTAAGGATAGGTGACGGTATTGTTTTATGACTAAACGCAAGTGAACTCGCGTTAGGGTCCTAGGAAGGTTATAGACTAGGTCAAAGCATTACTAATAACCTAATTCCCTATAACCATTGGCTATGATACCATCTTTTCTGTCACACCCCGACCACGTAGAACATACAAAACGTGGTGGAAATGTCGGGGAGTGTTGTAACAGAATCAATTGTTTCAAATCCATGGTAAACGAAGTTTCGTTTTATTAATCAAACATGAAAGTTTACACTGTCTTAAACAAGAACCAAAGAGTACATAACATAAATTAACTAGTTCTTGTCTCGTTTTAAGTCACTAAGGCACAGGTCCGCCTAAGTATGTCTTGATAAGTCCTATGCATCATCTCCTGAAAACACATGTGAAAATAGGTACGTCAGCATAAAAAATGCCTGTGACATACATTGGTTTTATGAAGACGGAATTCATGACTTATGTTTGAGAAAATGTTTGGTCATGAACCTTGTAATTTGCTTTATCTTGTAAATCATTTGAAAAACGATAAAATCAGATGACATGTATACATAAGAAGACACTGTATGGTTAAACGGATAACCATGTAAAATGTGTTTGTATAAGATAAGTCGTTTGTAAAACAATGTCTCGTGAAAAGTGTGTTATTTGTATAAAATGTCATATGTCTCAAATTGAAATGATTCAAATAACGCTACGATATGTAATACCATACAAACACTTATATATAGGAAGTACAAGCGGCGTATCCACCATGCTTGTATCATATTACACACGCCTCGTTACTTAATCACTTACCCAAACCATCCACCATGTAAGATTGTTCTTGTATAACTCAATTGTTTATTGTGTAAACCATGTCAAATGTCTATGTTCAATGTAAATCACCAAATGTGTATGTCAATGTCAATGTGTTTATGTTCAATGTAAATCATGTAATGTGTATCCCAAAATGTATCATGTATGGTAAGCGAAATGTATCAACTTAAACCATATGTAAAATGCACAAAACAAGTCGTTGAAGTAAAACGTGGTTTAAATCAACTTTATGTTCTGTGGAAAAATGTATGCTCTATTGATATTAACATTTATGCGGTATTGTGAAATATGCATACATCCAAGCCTTGAGACTGTGGCGATAAACCCTTAAACAAATTAAAGGTTTATCTAAGTTATGTATATCGAATTCGGTCATTCCTTCCAATCCTATCAAACCCAGGATTTCAGGAACGGGAGTTGTCAATTCCTATGGTACCACTACCTACTAACGAACGGCGTGATCAATGTTAATGAATGTGTTGTCCCATGTTAAACAAACCAAATGTCATAACAAAATGAAGGCATGTGATGTAAACAATTGTACTAGGTATGCTAAGTAAACATACGAAGCAGAAATGTTCATGTAAATCAATGTGCCCATATGCTGAGTAAACATATGCAGCAGAAATGTTCATGTAAATCAATGTGCCCATATGCTGAGTAAACATATGCAGCAGAAATGTTCATGTAAATCAATGTGCCCATATGCTGGGTAAACATATGCAACAGAAATGTTCATGTAAATCAATGTGCCCATATGCTGAGTACACATATGCAGCAGAAATGTAATGTAAATCAATGTACTAAGTACGCACACAATGGGCATACATAGCATAATATGTAATGAAATCGTGTACTATAATGTACTAACAACATAGCAGGCATATGATGTGAAAACATGGAAAGCATGAATGTAACAGATAGGCACATGTGTTTCACCCCAAAACAGTTTGGAAAACAGTAAAAGAGGGGTTCAATGTACTCACTTGAGATTGCTTTGGAGTTCTTGTATAATAACCAGATAATGCTAAAGATCACGGGATATCAAACGGCACCTAACATGTAGCTATGTTAATATACCGGACCAAATCGGAAGGATCGGATAGTATGCGGGTTCGTAAACCAAACGAGTATGGAGACTCGTGTAATATGGTTTAATAAAGCCTACATACTAAAATGAAACCTAACCTAAGTGCTTACGGCCCATCACGACCCGTTTAGGTAGCTTATGCTACCCTAACGCGTCGTTCGCGTAGAACGCGTTCGGAACGCCTAACATTGCGACCACAAGGTATAACCTCGGAAGGTTATAGCTATGGTCACCTAATGTGTTTGGTCGGATCCTAATGATCGACCAAATGGGTCGGGTTCGAAAGTATAAGCGATGGTTTAGATCGCTTACCTTACGACCCTATAAAAGCACTAAACTAAAAGTGACGAGCTAAGCATGTTAGAACATGCTTAACTAAGTTTAGAAAACAGGTTTGGCATCAAAACAAACGGCTTTGATGCTCACGAGTAGTTTGGTTACAAAATACGCAAGAATGCGCATTTTGGCCGAAACTACGACTCGTCACTGAGCCTAGATAACGTGGTGACCAGTAGGTATAGTCACTACGGACTATAACCATCGTGATCACGCTCACGTTATGAAGTTCCATGAACTTCGCATCGACCATAAGCTGGTCAATGCAGAAAGTCAACAAAACGTTGACTTTCGGACTCGAAAAGCGATAAGACAACGAAAGAATACTTACGGAGGGTCCCCGAATGCTAATCTAGACCAAAATGGCTTAGGTATGAAACAATGGTTCCAACTTAGAGCCTTAAGATCGGATTGTGTGGGTTTTGAGCAAAATGGGGGGGGGGGGTATTTATAGGAAAAGTGGAACCGTTAGGATCGTTTCTTGGATTTCGTGCCACGATCTTGTCCGTCCACTTGTCACAATGTTGTGGTAAGTCAGAGGTTGCCCCTCATTTGCTGGAAGAGGCAAGGGCCATTTGGCCTTTCGAAACTTGAAGAGCCAATCAGCATTTAATGTGGGTTCTGCTGTACTGGGGACTCCTTACGGACCGTATGGCTTATGGCTTACGGTCCGTAAGCCCCTAGTTTGGCAGAATTGCAGTTTTGGTCCCTGCAGCACCAAAACTTGGTATTTGATGCGTTTTTGGCACGTTTAAGCCCCGTTAACCTCATTTCAAAGCTCTAAAATGATGTTAAAGTATAGGGAACTTAAAATGTGCTCAAAAATATGTCGGATGTCGGTTCGTTTGGCCGTACGGTCGCGATGTTCGGTTAATTACGACGGAATGCGCATAAGCGCGAAAGACGATCCAAATTGCGCGACGAATGGATTTTTCTCATGCCATACACTAAGGCATAATATAAGGATGCTTACATAAATTTTTGGATGTCCGGATGTATTCAGAACGTAAGTTATGCGCAAAAGTGCAAACTTGTGCACTTTTTGACACTTTTAGCCCCTGAATCATCCAAAAGTTTGTTTTAGCATACCAAACCCCTCAAAGCCTATTTCTAAGCTATGTAAAGGATATTTATGGTATGTTTAACTTATGGACATGTTCCGGAATGTTTGTTACAGTTCAAATTGGCATACTTTCGCAGTTTGTCAAGTTTAGTCCCTGTAAGCGAATTAACTTGTTTTTGCCATACCAAAGCCTTCAAAACTTATTTCTAAGTTATGTAAGGGTTATTTAAGGTATGTTGAGTATATGTTGATGTTCCGGAGTATTTGTCGCATTAAACTGAGTATGTTTTATGCACCAGTTTGCGTATAATTCTCCAGAAAGCGATCTAGAGCTTGAAATCGAACAAGAGTTGATATGTGCAAACGATACACATATTTATACAAGTCCAATGTATGAAATACAATAGTTCATTGGTTTGGCATTTGTTTGATGGTTGAAGTGACACAGGTGTCACAGTCTCCCCTACTTTAGGAAATTTCGTCCCGAAATTTAGTTTTTAGAGGAAACTTGTGAAGACAGCTGTGACGGTTTCGCTTTCAGACAAATCCATTGAAACCTTAGGTAAAACCCTGGGCCATGTTAGGATCCTTAGCGAAAATTTCAACCCACAAAGTGAAGTCCTTGTAGTAACAAAACATGGAGTTTCGAACTACGGGCAGGAGAACGTTTCCTGTGAAGAGTTATCATAGGAAACTTGTGTGTGCTTGAAATCAGTATTGGGGAGTGCAAGGATAAATGACATGGGTCAAAATCCAAGACTTCTCCCGTATCATTACTCTTGTCTCTGTAGGCCTTAACACATGACATAACTTCCTGTGGTTTCTGTGCACTGAATTTCCATAATTATGTAGGCCTCCATAATTACGTACTTCCTTGCACAGTCCGCCCAGTTCATTTCATAATGCGTATGGGAAAAAAATCAAACGAATAATCTCTTCAGCTAAACTACCCAAGAGAAATATTTAACTACATCAACGTAGGATGTCTTTAACTAGATTGTCGAACCAATCTATTTAACTTAGATCGACGTAGGATCTCTTTAACTAGACCACCCGAGGGCCTCTTTAACTATATCAACGCATGACATCTTTAACTAGATTGTCGAACCAATCTCTTTAACTTAGATCGACGTAGGATCTCTTTAACTAGACCACCAGAGGGCCTCTTTAACTATATTAACGCATGATATCTTTAACTAGATTGCCGAACCAATCTCTTTAACTAGATCAACGAATGATCTCTTTAACTAAACTACCCAAAAGGAATCTTTAACTACATCAACACATGATGTCTTTAAACTTTGGAATAGTACTTTACAATCCAAGGGTTTTAACTATAATGTTGAAGCCCATTAAGGATTTGAGGTAGTACCTTTAGATATCCTACTACGAATCCCTCATATGAAGGTATGAAAGATTCTACGAGGATTTGGATAGCGAATATCCAGAGTATACAAAAACACAAAATGCATAAATGGAAAGACAAGATGCATAAACACATAGTCACATAACCACAAAATTGTTTATCTAGATCTTTAATTTGTTAATTTGTTTTGTTGATTACGTACGTGCATTTAAAGCACACTAGGAATCCATTTCATGGATTTCATTCGGTACTTTAAACATTAGCAAGAATCTAACTATGAAGATAGAAAGATCTCCTATAAATTTGATTTCGTTTTCAAGAAAACAAAATTTTCGAATTGAGGTACAATAATTTTTGAATATACGGAAATACCCTTAGGTACCCTATTAAGAATTTATAGTGGTACTTTGGGTATTCATGGGAAACACAAGAGATAATAAGATGGAAGAAATTACGGGGCAGTCTGTTCTTCAAGGAATACGGTTCCTTGATTGTTGGTATTGTAGAGGATACGTTGTTTATACATGACATCACATTTGTACATTGCAATGTAGAATAAAAGATTTATTTATAAACAACAACAACTGTTTCATGGACCTTGACTACAAAAGAAAATAATACATAAGGTTTGATTATCTCTAAACAACATTGTCTTCCAGTTGATCCGATGCTCATCCTTGCGCTGGATTCGCATTAGCAATCTTTGGGCAATTTCTCCGGAAATGGCCCATTTCGTTACAGTTGAAGCAAGGACCTAGTGGAAGACGAGCTTGAGCAGGATTTACTTGAGGTTGGTTTGGACCACCTTGGTTTGGGGTAAATCGACAAGCATTTGCCAGGTGACCGAGTCGCCCACATGATGCACATAATCGGCACTGTAGGTGAGCTAAGTGGTGTGCATTACATTTGTCGCATTTCGGTGCAGTACTGGCATAAGGTTTCTTTGCAGGAGGTTGAGTTGGTTGGTTACGGGTGTTTTGGTTAGGTTGAGCAGCAATCGCAAAATTCTGCGAAGCCTTACGCTTCTTAGACTTCTCAGGGGATCCAGTCTGTTCATCCATGGTCTTTGATTCCTCGATTGGCTTCTTGTCACCCTTTCGAAAAAGTTTATGCTTTCTGATCTGCGATTCAGTCAAGGTTGCAGATAGCTCAATGGCCTGACGGAGTGTGGTAGGGTTGCTACCAGTGACAATGTCTTGTATCGAGTCAGGCAGGCCGTCGATGTACCTTTCGATAGCTTTGTCGAGTGGGGCGACCATAGTCGGGCAAAGTAGACTCAACTCCTCAAACCTATCAGTATATGCCCTGTGTTCGCCACTATCTTGTTTCAAATCATCAAACTCCTTCTCCAATGCTCGTTGTTCATGACGAGGACAAAACTCCCTCATCATAAGAGCTCTCAGTTCAGCCCATGTTTGTGCTAGAGCAACGTCTGCACCACGGTCTCTCATTACCCCGTTCCACCATGTAAGAGCCCTCTTCTGAAACACACTCGAAGAAAACTCGACCTTGCGATTATCCGGACACTGCACGTGGCGAAAGGTATTCTCGATGCTCTCAAACCATTGAAGAAGCCCAGTTGCTCCCTCAGAACCACTAAACTTGAGTGGATTAGCCGAGTTAAAGTTCTTGAAATTGCATGTACCATTGTTGTTGTTGTTGGCTTGGTTCCATTGAGCAAAGAGATTTGGGAATTGAGCAGCCATCTGCTGCGCAATAATTTCTGCCAGCTCGGCAGTTTTTATCTGGTGTTCGCATCGAGGAGGCATTCTAAAAGAGGAAAACATGAAAGGAAACAAATAAAATGGTATTGGGTAAGAATAGGATGTTACAATCACCGACCGTAATCACGGTTGATGGTCATTTGTTTGAATCATGAATCAAACAAATAACACCAAGGCTGAATCAAAGCAAATAGATCCTCATAGTGTATCGCGAAGACATGCTCGCCTATAAGTGGACACTCACCCCAAGAGTTCCCAGGTAAGAGTGACTGGTCCGATTATGTGGATTTGTACGAACACTCTAACCTTAGACAGAAAACCCAGGGTACAGGCATTCACTCTTCCAGTTCGCACGTGTTCACACTATTTAGGACCCAAAACTTTGACGAGAGTTTTGAAAATTCAAAGGGGTTCAAAACCTTATAACAGAGGGTTCAAAACCTTATAACAGAGGGTTCAAAACCTTATAACAGAGGGTTCAAAACCTTATAACAGAGGGTTCAAAACCTAGTAATCAATCATCCTAGAACAGATGATTGGTTTTCAAAGCGGTTTTGAAATTTATGTTCTTGTTGCGGTCGTCGCCTAAGGATAGGTGACGGTATTGTTTTATGACTAAACGCAAGTGAACTCGCGTTAGGGTCCTAGGAAGGTTATAGACTAGGTCAAAGCATTACTAATAACCTAATTCCCTATAACCATTGGCTCTGATACCATCTTTTCTATCACACCCCGACCACGTAGAACATACAAAACGTGGTGGAAATGTCGGGGAGTGTTGTAACAGAATCAATTGTTTCAAATCCATGGTAAACGAAGTTTCGTTTTATTAATCAAACATGAAAGTTTACACTGTCTTAAACAAGAACCAAAGAATACATAACATAAATTAACTAGTTCTTGTCTCGTTTTAAGTCACTAAGGCACAGGTCCGCCTAAGTATGTCTTGATAAGTCCTATGCATCATCTCCTGAAAACACATGTGAAAATAGGTACGTCAGCATAAAAAATGCCTGTGACATACATTGGTTTTATGAAGACGGAATTCATGACTTATGTTTGAGAAAATGTTTGGTCATGAACCTTGTAATTTGCTTTATCTTGTAAATCATTTGAAAAACGATAAAATCAGATGACATGTATAAATAAGAAGACACTGTATGGTTAAACGGATAACCATGTAAAATGTGTTTGTACAAGATAAGTCGTTTGTAAAACAATGTCTCGTGAAAAGTGTGTTATTTGTATAAAATGTCATATGTCTCAAATTGAAATGATTCAAATAACGCTACGATATGTAATACCATACAAACACTTATATATAGGAAGTACCAGCGGCGTATTCACCATGCTTGTATCATATTACACACGCCTCGTTACTTAATCACTTACCCAAACCATCCACCATGTAAGATTGTTCTTGTATAACTCAATTGTTTATTGTGTAAACCATGTCAAATGTCTATGTTCAATGTAAATCACCAAATGTGTATGTCAATGTCAACGTGTTTATGTTCAATGTAAATCATGTAATGTGTATCCCAAAATGTATCATGTATGGTAAGCGAAATGTATCAACTTAAACCATATGTAAAATGCACAAAACAAGTCGTTGAAGTAAAACGTGGTTTAAATCAACTTTATGTTCTGTGGAAAAATGTATGCTCTATTGATATTAACATTTATGCGGTATTGTGAAATATGCATACATCCAAGCCTTGAGACTGTGGCGATAAACCCTTAAACAAATTAAAGGTTTATCTAAGTTATGTATATCGAATTCGGTCATTCCTTCCAATCCTATCAAACCCAGGATTTCAGGAACGGGAGTTGTCAATTCCTATGGTACCACTACCTACTAACGAACGGCGTGATCAATGTTAATGAATGTATTGTCCCATGTTAAACAAACCAAATGTCATAACAAAATGAAGGCATGTGATGTAAACAATTGTACTAGGTATGCTAAGTAAACATACGAAGCAGAAATGTTCATGTAAATCAATGTGCCCATATGCTGAGTAAACATATGCAGCAGAAATGTTCATGTAAATCAATGTGCCCATATGCTGAGTAAACATATGCAGCAGAAATGTTCATGTAAATCAATGTGCCCATATGCTGGGTAAACATATGCAGCAGAAATGTTCATGTAAATCAATGTGCCCATATGTTGAGTACACATATGCAGCAGAAATGTAATGTAAATCAATGTACTAAGTACGCACACAATGGGCATACATAGCATAATATGTAATGAAATCGTGTACTATAATGTACTAACAACATAGCAGGCATATGATGTGAAAACATGGAAAGCATGAATGTAACAGATAGGCACATGTGTTTCACCCCAAAACAGTTTGTAAAACAGTAAAAGAGGGGTTCAATGTACTCACCTGAGATTGCTTTGGAGTTCTTGTATAATAACCAGATAATGCTAAAGATCACGGGATATCAAACGGCACCTAACAGGTAGCTATGTTAATATACCGGACCAAATCGGAAGGATCGGATAGTATGCGGGTTCGTAAACCAAACGAGTATGGAGACTCGTGTAATATGGTTTAATAAAGCCTACATACTAAAATGAAACCTAACCTAAGTGCTTACGGCCCATCACGACCTGTTTAGGTAGCTTATGCTACCCTAACGCGTCGTTCGCGTAGAACGCGTTCGGAACGCCTAACATTGCGACCACAAGGTATAACCTCGGAAGGTTATAGCTATGGTCACCTAATGTGTTTGGTCGGATCCTAATGATCGACCAAATGGGTCAGGTTCGAAAGTATAAGCGATGGTTTAGATCGCTTACCCTACGACCCTATAAAAGCACTAAACTAAAAGTGACGAGCTAAGCATGTTTGAACATGCTTAACTAAGTTTAGAAAACAGGTTTGGCATCAAAACAAACGGCTTTGATGCTCACGAGTAGTTTGGTTACAAAATACGCAAGAATGCGCATTTTGGCCGAAACTACGACTCGTCACTGAGCCTAGATAACGTGGTGACCAGTAGGTATAGTCACTACGGACTATAACCATCGTGATCACGCTCACGTTATGAAGTTCCATGAACTTCGCATCGACCATAAGCTGGTCAATGCAGAAAGTCAACAAAACGTTGACTTTCGGACTCGAAAAGCGATAAAACAACGAAAGAATACTTACGGAGGGTGCCCGAATGCTAATCTAGACCAAAATGGCTTAGGTATGAAACAATGGTTCCAACTTAGAGCCTTAAGATCGGATTGTGTGGGTTTTGAGCAAAATGGGGGGGGGGGTATTTATAGGAAAAGTGGAACCGTTAGGATCGTTTCTTGGATTTCGTGCCACGATCTTGTCCGTCCACTTGTCACAATGTTGTGGTAAGTCAGAGGTTGCCCCTCATTTGCTGGAAGAGGCAAGGGCCATTTGGCCTTTCGAAACTTGAAGAGCCAATCAGCATTTAATGTGGGTTCTGCTGTACTGGGGACTCCTTACGGACCGTATGGCTTATGGCTTACGGTCCGTAAGCCCCTAGTTTGGCAGAATTGCAGTTTTGGTCCCTGCAGCACCAAAACTTGGTATTTGATGCGTTTTTGGCACGTTTAAGCCCCGTTAACCTCATTTCAAAGCTCTAAAATGATGTTAAAGTATAGGGAACTTAAAATGTGCTCAAAAATATGTCGGATGTCGGTTCGTTTGGCCGTACGGTCGCGATGTTCGGTTAATTACGACGGAATGCGCATAAGCGCGAAAGACGATCCAAATTGCGCGACGAATGGATTTTTCTCATGCCATACACTAAGGCATAATATAAGGATGCTTACATAAATTTTTGGATGTCCGGATGTATTCAGAACGTAAGTTATGCGCAAAAGTGCAAACTTGTGCACTTTTTGACACTTTTAGCCCCTGAATGATCCAAAAGTTTGTTTTAGCATACCAAACCCCTCAAAGCCTATTTCTAAGCTATGTAAAGGATATTTATGGTATGTTTAACTTATGGACATGTTCCGGAATGTTTGTTACAGTTCAAATTGGCATACTTTCGCAGTTTGTCAAGTTTAGTCCCTGTAAGCGAATTAACTTGTTTTTGCCATACCAAAGCCTTCAAAACTTATTTCTAAGTTATGTAAGGGTTATTTAAGGTATGTTAAGTATATGTTGATGTTCCGGAGTATTTGTCGCATTAAACTGAGTACGTTTTATGCACCAGTTTGCGTATAATTCTCCAGAAAGCGATCTAGAGCTTGAAATCGAACAAGAGTTGATATGTGCAAACGATACACATATTTATACAAGTCCAATGTATGAAATACAATAGTTCATTGGTTTGGCATTTGTTTGATGGTTGAAGTGACACAGGTGTCACAGTCTCCCCTACTTTAGGAAATTTCGTCCCGAAATTTAGTTTTTAGAGGAAACTTGTGAAGACAGCTGTGACGGTTTCGCTTTCAGACAAATCCATTGAAACCTTAGGTAAAACCCTGGGCCATGTTAGGATCCTTAGCGAAAATTTCAACCCACAAAGTGAAGTCCTTGTAGTAACAAAACATGGAGTTTCGAACTACGGGCAGGAGAACGTTTCCTGTGAAGAGTTATCATAGGAAACTTGTGTGTGCTTGAAATCAGTATTGGGGAGTGCAAGGATAAATGACATGGGTCAAAATCCAAGACTTCTCCCGTATCATTACTCTTGTCTCTGTAGGCCTTAACACATGACATAACTTCCTGTGGTTTCTGTGCACTGAATTTCCATAATTATGTAGGCCTCCATAATTACGTACTTCCTTGCACAGTCCGCCCAGTTCATTTCATAATGCGTATGGGAAAAAAATCAAACGAATAATCTCTTCAGCTAAACTACCCAAGAGAAATATTTAACTACATCAACGTAGGATGTCTTTAACTAGATTGTCGAACCAATCTATTTAACTTAGATCGACGTAGGATCTCTTTAACTAGACCACCCGAGGGCCTCTTTAACTATATCAACGCATGACATCTTTAACTAGATTGTCGAACCAATCTCTTTAACTTAGATCGACGTAGGATCTCTTTAACTAGACCACCAGAGGGCCTCTTTAACTATATTAACGCATGATATCTTTAACTAGATTGCCGAACCAATCTCTTTAACTAGATCAACGAATGATCTCTTTAACTAAACTACCCAAAAGGAATCTTTAACTACATCAACACATGATGTCTTTAAACTTTGGAATAGTACTTTACAATCCAAAGGTTTTAACTATAATGTTGAAGCCCATTAAGGATTTGAGGTAGTACCTTTAGATATCCTACTACGAATCCCTCATATGAAGGTATGAAAGATTCTACGAGGATTTGGATAGCGAATATCCAGAGTATACAAAAACACAAAATGCATAAATGGAAAGACAAGATGCATAAACACATAGTCACATAACCACAAAATTGTTTATCTAGATCTTTAATTTGTTAATTTGTTTTGTTGATTACGTACGTGCATTTAAAGCACACTAGGAATCCATTTCATGGATTTCATTCGGTACTTTAAACATTAGCAAGAATCTAACTATGAAGATAGAAAGATCTCCTATAAATTTGATTTCGTTTTCAAGAAAACAAAATTTTCGAATTGAGGTACAATAATTTTTGAATATACGGAAATACCCTTAGGTACCCTATTAAGAATTTATAGTGGTACTTTGGGTATTCATGGGAAACACAAGAGATAATAAGATGGAAGAAATTACGGGGCAGTCTGTTCTTCAAGGAATACGGTTCCTTGATTGTTGGTATTGTAGAGGATACGTTGTTTATACATGACATCACATTTGTACATTGCAATGTAGAATAAAAGATTTATTTATAAACAACAACAACTGTTTCATGGACCTTGACTACAAAAGAAAATAATACATAAGGTTCGATTATCTCTAAACAACATTGTCTTCCAGTTGATCCGATGCTCATCCTTGCGCTGGATTCGCATTAGCAATCTTTGGGCAATTTCTCCGGAAATGGCCCATTTCGTTACAGTTGAAGCAAGGACCTAGTGGAAGACGAGCTTGAGCAGGATTTACTTGAGGTTGGTTTGGACCACCTTGGTTTGGGGTAAATCGACAAGCATTTGCCAGGTGACCGAGTCGCCCACATGATGCACATAATCGGCACTGTAGGTGAGCTAAGTGGTGTGCATTACATTTGTCGCATTTCGGTGCAGTACTGGCATAAGGTTTCTTTGCAGGAGGTTGAGTTGGTTGGTTGCGGGTGTTTTGGTTAGGTTGAGCAGCAATCGCAAAATTCTGCGAAGCCTTACGCTTCTTAGACTTCTCAGGGATCCAGTCTGTTCATCCATGGTCTTTGATTCCTCGATTGGCTTCTTGTCACCCTTTCGAAAAAGTTTACGCTTTCTGATCTGCGATTCAGTCAAGGTTGCAGATAGCTCAATGGCCTGACGGAGTGTGGTAGGGTTGCTACCAGTGACAATGTCTTGTATCGAGTCAGGCAGGCCGTCGATGTACCTTTCGATAGCTTTGTCGAGTGGGGCGACCATAGTCGGGCAAAGTAGACTCAACTCCTCAAACCTATCAGTATATGCCCTGTGTTCGCCACTATCTTGTTTCAAATCATCAAACTCCTTCTCCAATGCTCGTTGTTCATGACGAGGACAAAACTCCCTCATCATAAGAGCTCTCAGTTCAGCCCATGTTTGTGCTAGAGCAACGTCTGCACCACGGTCTCTCATTACCCCGTTCCACCATGTAAGAGCCCTCTTCTGAAACACACTCGAAGAAAACTCGACCTTGCGATTATCCGGACACTGCACGTGGCGAAAGGTATTCTCGATGCTCTCAAACCATTGAAGAAGCCCAGTTGCTCCCTCAGAACCACTAAACTTGAGTGGTTTAGCTGAGTTAAAGTTCTTGAAATTGCATGTACCATTGTTGTTGTTGTTGGCTTGGTTCCATTGAGCAAAGAGATTTGGGAATTGAGCAGCCATCTGCTGCGTAATAATTTCTGCCAACTCGGCAGTTTTTATCTGGTGTTCGCGTCGAGGAGGCATTCTAAAAGAGGAAAACATGAAAGGAAACAAATAAAATGGTATTGGGTAAGAATAGGATGTTACAATCACTGACCGTAATCACGGTTGATGGTCATTTGTTTGAATCATGAATCAAACAAATAACACCAAGGCTGAATCAAAGCAAATAGATCCTCATAGTGTATCGCGAAGACATGCTCGCCTATAAGTGGACACTCACCCCAAGAGTTCCCAGGAAAGAGTGACTGGTCCGATTATGTGGATTTGTACGAACACTCTAACCTTAGACAGAAAACCCAGGGTACAGGCATTCACTCTTCCAGTTCGCACGTGTTCACACTATTTAGGACCCAAAACTTTGACGAGAGTTTTGAAAATTCAAAGGGGTTCAAAACCTTATAACAGAGGGTTCAAAACCTTATAACAGAGGGTTCAAAACCTTATAACAGAGGGTTCAAAACCTAGTAATCAATCATCCTAGAACAGATGATTGGTTTTCAAAGCAGTTTTGAAATTTATGTTCTTGTTGCGGTCGTCGCCTAAGGATAGGTGACGGTATTGTTTTATGACTAAACGCAAGTGAACTCGCGTTAGGGTCCTAGGAAGGTTATAGACTAGGTCAAAGCATTACTAATAACCTAATTCCCTATAACCATTGGCTCTGATACCATCTTTTCTGTCACACCCCGACCACGTAGAACATACAAAACGTGGTGGAAATGTCGGGGAGTGTTGTAACAGAATCAATTGTTTCAAATCCATGGTAAACGAAGTTTCGTTTTATTAATCAAACATGAAAGTTTACACTGTCTTAAACAAGAACCAAAGAATACATAACATAAATTAACTAGTTCTTGTCTCGTTTTAAGTCACTAAGGCACAGGTCCGCCTAAGTATGTCTTGATAAGTCCTATGCATCATCTCCTGAAAACACATGTGAAAATAGGTACGTCAGCATAAAAAATGCCTGTGACATACATTGGTTTTATGAAGACGGAATTCATGACTTATGTTTGAGAAAATGTTTGGTCATAAACCTTGTAATTTGCCTTATCTTGTAAATCATTTGAAAAACGATAAAATCAGATGACATGTATAAATAAGAAGACACTGTATGGTTAAACGGATAACCATGTAAAATGTGTTTGTATAAGATAAGTCCTTTGTAAAACAATGTCTCGTGAAAAGTGTGTTATTTGTATAAAATGTCATATGTCTCAAATTGAAATGATTCAAATAACGCTACGATATGTAATACCATACAAACACTTATATATAGGAAGTACCAGCGGCGTATCCACCATGCTTGTATCATATTACACACGCCTCGTTACTTAATCACTTACCCAAACCATCCACCATGTAAGATTGTTCTTGTATAACTCAATTGTTTTTTGTGTAAACCATGTCAAATGTCTATGTTCAATGTAAATCACCAAATGTGTATGTCAATGTCAACGTGTTTATGTTCAATGTAAATCATGTAATGTGTATCCCAAAATGTATCATGTATGGTAAGCGAAATGTATCAACTTAAACCATATGTAAAATGCAAAAAACAAGTCGTTGAAGTAAAACGTGGTTTAAATCAACTTTATGTTCTGTGGAAAAATGTATGCTCTATTGATATTAACATTTATGCGGTATTGTGAAATATGCATACATCCAAGCCTTGAGACTGTGGCGATAAACCCTTAAACAAATTAAAGGTTTATCTAAGTTGTGTATATCGAATTCGGTCATTCCTTCCAATCCTATCAAACCCAGGATTTCAGGAACGGGAGTTGTCAATTCCTATGGTACCACTACCTACTAACGAACGGCGTGATCAATGTTAATGAATGTATTGTCCCATGTTAAACAAACCAAATGTCATAACAAAATGAAGGCATGTGATGTAAACAATTGTACTAGGTATGCTAAGTAAACATACGAAGCAGAAATGTTCATGTAAATCAATGTGCCCATATGCTAAGTAAACATATGCAGCAGAAATGTTCATGTAAATCAATGTGCCCATATGCTGAGTAAACATATGCAGCAGAAATGTTCATGTAAATCAATGTGCCCATATGCTGAGTAAACATATGCAGCAGAAACGTTCATGTAAATCAATGTGCCCATATGCTGAGTACACATATGCAGCAGAAATGTAATGTAAATCAATGTACTAAGTACGCACACAATGGGCATACATAGCATAATATGTAATGAAATCGTGTACTATAATGTACTAACAACATAGCAGGCATATGATGTGAAAACATGGAAAGCATGAATGTAACAGATAGGCACATGTGTTTCACCCCAAAACAGTTTGGAAAACAGTAAAAGAGGGGTTCAATGTACTCACCTGAGATTGCTTTGGAGT
Source organism: Helianthus annuus (assembly GCF_002127325.2). Taxonomy (NCBI): domain Eukaryota; kingdom Viridiplantae; phylum Streptophyta; class Magnoliopsida; order Asterales; family Asteraceae; genus Helianthus; species Helianthus annuus. The sequence continues at coordinate 127,649,798 of NC_035438.2, read as the reverse complement.
TCTTGTATAATAACCAGATAATGCTAAAGATCACGGGATATCAAACGGCACCTAACAGGTAGCTATGTTAATATACCGGACCAAATCGGAAGGATCAGATAGTATGCGGGTTCGTAAACCAAACGAGTATGGAGACTCGTGTAATATGGTTTAATAAAGCCTACATACTAAAATGAAACCTAACCTAAGTGCTTACGGCCCATCACGACCCGTTTAGGTAGCTTATGCTACCCTAACGCGTCGTTCGCGTAGAACGCGTTCGGAACGCCTAACATTGCGACCACAAGGTATAACCTCGGAAGGTTATAGCTATGGTCACCTAATGTGTTTGGTCGGATCCTAATGATCGACCAAATGGGTCGGGTTCGAAAGTATAAGCGATGGTTTAGATCGCTTACCTTACGACCCTATAAAAGCACTAAACTAAAAGTGACGAGCTAAGCATGTTAGAACATGCTTAACTAAGTTTAGAAAACAGGTTTGGCATCAAAACAAACGGCTTTGATGCTCACGAGTAGTTTGGTTACAAAATACGCAAGAATGCGCATTTTGGCCGAAACTACGACTCGTCACTGAGCCTAGATAACGTGGTGACCAGTAGGTATAGTCACTATGGACTATAACCATCGTGATCACGCTCACGTTATGAAGTTCGATGAACTTCGCATCGACCATAAGCTGGTCAATGCAGAAAGTCAACAAAACGTTGACTTTCGAACTCGAAAAGCGATAAAACAACGAAAGAATACTTACGGAGGGTCCCCGAATGCTAATCTAGACCAAAATGGCTTAGGTATGAAACAATGGTTCCAACTTAGAGCCTTAAGATCAGATTGTGTGGGTTTTGAGCAAAATGGGGGGGGGGTATTTATAGGAAAAGTGGAACCGTTAGGATCGTTTCTTGGATTTCGTGCCACGATCTTGTCCGTCCACTTGTCACAATGTTGTGGTAAGTCAGAGGTTGCCCCTCATTTGCTGGAAGAGGCAAGGGCCATTTGGCCTTTCGAAACTTGAAGAGCTAATCAGCATTTAATGTGGGTTCTGTTGTACTGGGGACTCCTTACGGACCGTATGGCTTATGGCTTACGGTCCGTAAGCCCCTAGTTTGGCAGAATTGCAGTTTTGGTCCCTGCAGCACCAAAACTTGGTATTTGATGCGTTTTTGGCACGTTTAAGCCCCGTTAACCTCATTTCAAAGCTCTAAAATGATGTTAAAGTATAGGGAACTTAAAATGTGCTCAAAAATATGTCGGATGTCGGTTCGTTTGGTCGTACGGTCGCGATGTTCGGTTAATTACGACAGAATGCGCATAAGCGCGAAAGACGATCCAAATTGCGCGACGAATGGATTTTTCTCATGCCATACACTAAGGCATAATATAAGGATGCTTACATAAATTTTTGGATGTCCGGATGTATTCAGAACGTAAGTTATGCGCAAAAGTGCAAACTTGTGCACTTTTTGACACTTTTAGCCACTGAATGATCCAAAAGTTTGTTTTAGCATACCAAACCCCTCAAAGCCTATTTCTAAGCTATGTAAAGGATATTCATGGTATGTTTAACTTATGGACATGTTCCGGAATGTTTGTTACAGTTCAAATTGGCATACTTTCGCAGTTTGTCAAGTTTAGTCCCTATAAGCGAATTAACTTGTTTTTGCCATACCAAAGCCTTCAAAACTTATTTCTAAGTTATGTAAGGGTTATTTAAGGTATTTTGAGTATATGTTGATGTTCCAGAGTATTTGTCGCATTAAACTGAGTACGTTTTATGCACCAGTTTGCGTATAATTCTCCAGAAAGAGATCTAGAGCTTGAAATCGAACAAGAGTTGATATGTGCAAACGATACACATATTTATACAAGTCCAAAGTATGAAATAAAATATTTCATTGGTTTGGCATTTGTTTGATGGTTGAAGTGACACAGGTGTCACAATCAGAAAGAGCTGAACATGAGGCAACGGCGCTGGGTTGAACTCTTGAACGATTACGATTGCGAGATTCGCTACCATCCTGGTAAGGCGAATGTCGTAGCCGATGCGCTTAGTCGAAAAGAGCAAGTCAAGCTTCACTCTGTCCAAGCTCTATCCGATATCCAATCTCGTGTCCTTCAAGCTCAGCGATCCTGTGTGATCAAGGGTTTGTTGAAGGATGAGCTACCGCTTCAACTTGAGCTTAAACTCGAAAGGAAAGGCGATGGTTTACTCTACTTCAAGAATCGTTTGTGGATTCCGAAACAAGACGATCTTCGCACCCTAGTGATGGACGAATCTCATAAGTCTCGATATTCTATCCATCCTGGTGCTGATAAAATGTACAAGGATCTTCGCACTAAGTTCTGGTGGCCTGGTATGAAGAAAGATGTTGCCTTGTATGTATCAAAATGCCTAACTTGTCTCAAAGTCAAGGCTGAACATCAACGACCTTTCGGTTTGCTTGTACAACCAGAGATACTGGTTTGGAAGTGGGAGAGCCTTGCGATGGATCTCATCACTAAGTAACCACGTACATCTAAAGGTCACGATGCTATTTGGGTTGTTATCGATCGATTAACGAAGTTAGATCATTTTCTTCCGATTCACGAGGATCTATCTACTGATAAACTTGCAAAGATTTATGTTGATGAGATTGTTTCACGACATGGTGTTCCTTTGGATATCATTTCCGATCGTGATGCTCGATTTTCATCTCATTTCTGGAAGACCATGCAATCTGCTATGGGAACCCAACTAAATCTAAGCACTGCTTATCATCCCCAAACATATGGACAATCCGAGAGGACCATTCAAACTTTGGAGGATATGCTTAGAGCATGGGTGATAGACTTTGGTGGTAATTGGGATTCTCATCTGCCAATGATCGAGTTCTCTTACAACAATAGTTATCATGCTAGCATCAAAATGGCACCATTCGAAGCTCTCTACGGTCGAAAATGTCGTTCACCTGTCTGTTGGAACGAGACCGGTGAAGCTCAGCTTACTGGACCTGAGCTCGTTTTGGAAACAACGGACAAAATCAAGAAAATCCACGATAATCTTGTGACAGCTCGAAGCCGTCAAAAGAGTTATGCAGATATGCGACGCAAGCCCTTAGAATTTCAAGTCGGAGATCGTGTCCTACTCAAGGTTTCACCTTGGAAAGGAGTCGTGAGATTTGGAAAGAAAGGAAAACTTGCACCTCGACATGTGGGACCATTCAAGATTGTGGAAAGAATTGGGAAGGTTGCCTATCGACTAGAGCTACCTCCAGAGCTTGGAAATATTCATCCGACTTTTCAGGTGTCCAATTTGCGAAAGTGTTTAGCTAACGCGGATCTTCACATTCCTCTCGACGAGATCCAAATCGATGAAACGATGCACTTTGTCGAGAAACCCGTGGAGATAGTGGACCGTACATTCAAGCAGTTGAAGAACAAACGGATTCATTTGGTTAAAGTTCGTTGGGAGTCCAAACTGTCACACCCACTCATAGCGGAAGCGCGAGGTGTGATCTGATCAGTTCTCATATGTTGTTCGTGCCCGTTGGCCGATCTTGAGTATATTAAAATGTCGTCAATGAACACTATGATGAATTTGTCAAGCTACAGTTGTCGTCAATGAACACTATGACCAATTTGTCAAGATACGGCTGGCACACGCGGTTCATTAAATCCATGAAGACCGCTGGTGCGTTCGTTAAACCAAAGGGCATAACGAGAAACTCGTAATGACCATAACGAGCTTGAAAAGTCGTCCTTGGTATGCTTTCCTTTTGAATTTGAGACTGGTGATACCCAGATCGTAAGTCTATATTGGAGTAGAAGCTTGAACCATGCATAAACCATTTGAGTTAGTTGGAAATTTATTTGTAACATGGTTTAGAAATATGAATTTTTGTTCATTGAAATGTTGTGCACTTTTGCAAAACTTGCATCTCTCCACCGAAAACTTTTAAAAAGATATAGAATGATAAAGAGTGGGGGTTATAAACTCACAACATCCTTATTCAGTCAAATACAAGGTTTAGAAGGTGCTAATTGGTATGGGGATTTGGCTACGGGTACGGTTCCCGGTACCAAGTCAATATGAAACTCGTCTTGTCGATATGGTTATAGTCTCGGCAAGTCTTCAGGAAAGACTTCAGGAAACTCTTTTACCACTAGAATATATGTTAGGTTTGGCCCAACGGCCTTCTTGTTGACAACATGTGCCAGAAAGGCAACACAACATTTCCGTAAGCACTTTTGTGCCTTCTTGTAATTAATGATCCGCAATGGTGTGTCGTGCTTCTCTCCGTGAATAACAAGTGTCTCTTTGTTCAGTGGTGGTAGGCGAATGACCTTCTCATGACAGAAGACTTCGACTTGGTTATCGGATAACCAATCCATGCCAACCACTACATCAAAACTACCCAACTCAACGGGTAAGAGATCGACACTGAATCTTCGCTCGCCAAATTCCAAGGAACATCCTCTAACAACTTTCCCTGACTCGACTAGTTTACCATATGTCGATTCTATAGAATGAGGGGACGTCTAGCTTACTTGGCTCTAGGCCAAGTACATTTGAAATTCTGTGTGGCGAGGACTTCACTGTATAGTTTTAGGAACCCTATGTTTAAATGTAGGATAGCCCAATCCATATGTTTAGATGTAGGATAACCCGATCCATATGTTTAGATGTTGGATAACCCAACCATGTGTTTAGATGTCAGATAACCCAATCCCTAATTGTAGCTAGGACAATCCCGTCACTAGCCATGAAACTCATTTCACATGCATGAGTTTGATTGGTAAGAAACGTGTCGGGTAACTACTATTTGAGTGATCAAGGTAGGGTGGGATGATGCAGTCATGCCTCGGATTTCATAGGCTAAATCCAAAATGTACTGCTCAATGTGTTTGAATTCGGGTGTTACCTAGTGTGGAACAACCCTTGAGAGATCGTGAAAGTCTCGAATGTAACCAACAACATTGGCTCTAGTCATGATCGAGTTCTAGAATTTTGTTTCCAACCTTTGAATTCCAATCAGCGAGCAATACTCTTCTCCCATAACCTCCTTGAGTTCTTCCCCCAACAACCTCGTCACTGTATCACTTCCTAGCGTTTGTAAATGGAGATTCCCCCAAGTTAAGGCTGCGTTCAGCAGGAGACTTTCTGTGTATTTAATTGTCTACTCAGGAATGCGTTTCCTAGTATGACTAACCGACTTCATTGTCTTTACGTGGCAGACAGAACCTACTGCACCTCTCATATTAACGAGGTCTTGCCGCTTACAGTCCGAAAAGTCTTAAAATTAAGGCCTTGTGTGGTCGCATCTTCTGGTGTGGCATTGCTACTCATTCCCGATCCATCGGGATTTGAATCACTTGAACTACCAGTACCACCAGTACCGTCACTAGTGTCGTCCCGATTAATCTCATGTTGTGCAATTTCTGCTCCCTCGTGTTATTCCATAAGAACTTCAGTTTGACTTAACCCCCTTTTGGGTGTAGACCATCCTCTTGGAGCCATGATCTTTTTAATATACAACACTAAAAGAATCTAGACATATATTCTGGATAAATATAGTCTATCATGTTCCCGAGAATGAAGAAGGAAATTGGTCATAGAATCCTCAACATCATATTATTTATGCATGTTTGAATAGATGATAATGTGGATAACCGCAACCAAAATGCGTAGCACCTCTTACGTGTACTGGACATATGTCTAAGTGGAAAAACGAAATAATTTGTTGAGGAGGGGAAACCAACCAGCGGCCTCCGTCCCTATAGTATGCATTTCATACTACATAGGCTTTGATCATCCGAAGTGGAGAAATTCATTTGTCGTACCTGTCCATGTGACGAATATGGTAATAGTGCTTGAGCTTCACGAGCTCTAACAAGATCATTAAGATCTTCACAGATGTCGAATAGAATGCAATGAGGGAGTTGTAGTATGGCTCATGCCATACTATCCCTTTGGATAGGACAAATGTCAAATGACGGAATTTATTGTATTCATTTCCAATAAGTAAGATAAGGTGCCATAGACACCAAGGAACCAACTCATGTACAAGAATTCTAAAATGTTGAGGAAAGATCCTCCATGAGTGGTTAACAAGTTTTGTTTGTTTAGATGACTAGTCTTGAACAACTCGTGTTGTAGATCGAATGTTAGGTGCGAACAATACGTATCGTCTTCCTGTATTGTATCGTAGGGTGTTATAGTAATCATCTCGGTTAGTGTTCTATTGGATAGAAAAGACTAAATTTCAAGTAACAACTTAAAATTCTTGAATGAATAGTGATCATTAGCTTGACCCGCAGAGTCCACCAGAATTTCCATGCACTACAAGTTGTTATTACGTGGGCCCCCGTAATAATAATTTGTCTCGCATGGTCACCCTAGCATTCTCTCGTTCAAAGCAGACGAGCAGTTAGAGAGAGGACACTATCTTCTATGTTTAACACAGGAGGGAACTTCATGATAGTTCATGTGTCAACGCCCGTTGTCATTACTCGCGGAATGGCATGGCGTTAGATGAAATAAAAATGGAGAGAATCTATAAAAATAACAACTGGGGGGCACCTTCAAGATGAGTGCTTCATCTTCCTTGACTGGACAAGGGCGTCGTCAATCATGATTTGTATGAGCCACAGAGACCTCGTCCCACTAATGGAGTTGTTGTCCAAGGCTGCCACTTCCACCTCATCGTCACTACTGAAGTCAGGCATCTCAGCATCCACGAGAAAGCAACCATTCCTCCACGGGATCAATGCTCTATGGTCTCACTTAGGAACCACGTTCGTCATAAGCTCCGCAATAGACATGAGGTCGATATTCTCATGGAAGATGTATTGTATAAAATATGTCATGTTTAAAATAGAGTATCATATCTTGTGTAAAAGATGTCGTGTCTTAACCATGTTATGTGTGTCAAGGATGACAATGGAATTCGAAGTCGAAGGCATTTTGTTCTTGCCACAATATTCCTTAGAACATATATATAAATCATTTATATATAATCACACAAAATCCTATCTAACAAGGATTTCTATCTTGCATAAGCTGAACTTGTAAACTGTTTATAATGCGTAAACTGATAATGTAATGTATTGTAGGCACATTGTCTGTTAATGTAATGTGTCTATTTCTCATAGACTTCACCCATGGAAATGTCCTCGCTTGATTTAAGTGAAGTGAATTTTTGTTCTAGTGGACCTTGAAAAATGTTTATGCAATGAAAACCTTTTGATCTGTCCAATTTTATTTATAATCTGTTCAACATGAACAAGAGGTTTTCGTGAGAGGTCCCTAGTGATTGTAGACTTAGACTCGAGAAAGAATCCTGGTTCACTACAATCGATGCTCTGATACCAACCTGTCACACCCGCTCATAGCGGAAGCGCGAGGTGTGATCTGATCGGTTCTCATTGCATAACAATATAAATGAACATACTAAATGAATAAAAACAAGCTCCAGTGCCATTGTCATAATTGTTTCAAAACAACGCAACTTAAGTTAAATGTATTGGTTACAAACCATCAAATGAAAATAAGTTGTCATTGTTTTATACATCAAAAATATAAGTCTTAAAATGTCAAGGCTTTGACCACTATATCACCGCAAAGAGGTGGTATATAACGGGCAAACCCTTCAAATGGTGGCATGGAGTCTTGATACTTGCTTTCCTTGACTGAAATGTCTGAATGGTCCACTAATTTCCTGAAATACATGTTAAGTTTGAAAACATCAACAAAAGTTGGCGAGTTCATGCAGTTTAGTTGTATGAGATGTATCTGTAAAATGTGAGTTGTATAAAATGTATCTGTAAAAAATGAGTTGTATAAAATGTATCCATAAAATGTGAGTTGTATAAAATGTATCCATAAAATGTGAGTTGTATAAAATGTATCTGTATGAAATGATGTAGTATGTAAAGCGTCAATGAAATCGTTGATCATTAATGTTTCGCGAGGACATTAATATGTGTGACGAATTAGGAAGCAATCCAAACCTAGACGACTTCGTGTCGACTACTATCGACTGGGACACAAACGCACTCTTCTGTATGGGTCAACAACCAAGAGTGGGGCTCGTCAAAACCCATTAGATCTAACCCTCTGTACCTAGGTCCAAACTGGATTAATGGTGCTTAGATGTATGACCCTAATCGCACATGATCTAAAGTGTTTCATTCCATGACTTATCATACTATAAACATGTATTTTCCCTGATAGTTGTAAAGTTGTAAAACATTTAAAATGAATAGGGGACATAAACTCACAGAATTGCGTCCGTCAATTGTAAGTAACTGTGATCTGACGTACGGTCGTCCTGAATAGTGTCACGACCTACAAACGTTCTATATTTGTTAGACACTTCGGTCTTTGTAAATGACTTGAGTACAAGTCTTGTGTCTTAAATATGTGTAAGACTTGTATGTCTTTATTGTTCGTTGAACTGTGTATTAGATGAATGAATTGTTAAACTGTTATATATATTTTTCACCAAATATATATATATATGTAATCTTGTATCTTGTGAGTTGTATCATCGGGTCTTGTCTTCTTGATTTCGTGTCTTTGTATAAGTAAATTGTATAATTGTAATTTTTATCAATTATATGTCATTGGGCTTAGCCCAAGAATTTATGTTATTTGGGCTCAAATAGTGTTGGGCCTAAATAGTGTTGGGCCTCAATAGTGTTGGGCCTAAATAGTGTTAGGCCTCAATAGTGTTGGGCCTAAATAGTGTTGGGCCTCAATAGTGTTAGGCCTCAATAGTGTTGGCTGGGCCTCAATAGTGTTGGGCCTAAATAGTGTTGGGCCTCAATAGTGTTGGGCTTAAATATTATTGGGCTTAATGTTATTGGGCCTTGGCCCATATGTTTGGTTTTGGGCTTAGCCCATGAGTCTTTATATTGGGCTTAGCCCATGTATTTATGTTAAGCCCAATTAGGATGATAAGTCCATTTGTTATAAATAAGCTCATTTGTAAAATAGCCCATTTGTTAGAAAATAAGCCCATTTGTTAAAAATAAGCCCATTTGTAAAATATCCCATTTGTTATAAAATAAGCCCATTTGTTAAAAATATATTCTTTCATTTTTATAAAAATTACTAAGTATAGGCTTTTTAGTTGAAAGAATACACAATAGTTTTTATAAGTTTCAAAACATCGGATATTGTTGTCGGTGATTTGTATGTATTCGTGTTGAAAGATCGCCTAAACATCGTAGTAACTCCTCGGAATGGCGATATGTTCATAGATTCGTCCGTCGTCCGTTTTGACAATAAGTTGTGTTCGAAGGCTCGGAATGTCCGTAAGTTGTTTTTAAGGTGTATTTAAATGTAGTCTTGTAAGACTTTAGTCGAAATGTACATTGTGTTCATTTGTATCATTGTATTCAAGTTCCTAGTTATCATAAATATAACTAATACAAACAAATAATACATAGCACATAAGTTGTTAGGTTAACTAAATATATATTTTCTCAAAATATATATTTATATCAAACTTTGCTTTTATAAAAACTATTCTTTAAATTCTTTTTAATCTAATAAAGATTTTGTCAAAAATAATAGTTTTTATAACTTATGATTTTTAAGAAAACTTGGCCATATTTTATTAGAAATATGGACTTTGCCATGTTTAATAAAAACATATCTTTTTCTTATAAAATCACCACTAATCTTCTCATATTTTTCTTAATAAAAACATATGAGATTTATAACATAACTTATCAAGATGAACTCATAATCATGTAGGGTTTTGGTATGATCTTTACATATGTTTACTAGTTCAAAAATCATACTTTACTTCTTGTTTTAACAAGCTTTTTATAAAAACCCATCTTGTATGTTTCTTTTTATACCTTTGTAAAAGTATTATTTTTAGTTAAAAACCTTACATACTTTAACAAAATCAAAGATTATGATCATCCATCTAAACATTTATGTTTAACAAAACCCTTAAACATTTTCATGTACACTTGTTAGATTATGTTTTTAAACATCATCTAACAAGTTATTTGTATGCTAGTCATCAAAACTAGATCAAATATGCAAGTAATCATCTTTAAATCACAACATAAACACACTTTTATATCATGATTATTATTTTGCTTCTTGGTATTTTCATATTATTTTGTATGATTGTTTTAGTTATAACTTGTTCTTTAAACAATAAATACATAAATAAGTATGAAAAAGAGATTGTTGAAGCTTACTTCTAGCACTAATGGCTAGGGATGATCTTGATGATGATTAAGAAAATAAAAATGATGATCTAGATGCTTGTGAGCTCTTAGATGTATGAGAAAGCTTGCTTCAATTTGTGTATGCCTTAGATCTTCTCAAGTTCCATGAAAATGCATCTTGATCATCAAGAAAGGCTAGAAAAATGAAGGTTTTTGGTGGGTGTTCTTGGCTAAAATGATGAAGGTTGAGAGAGTCTTTAAGTGTGTGCAATGAAAGATGAAAAGTGGTGATGAAATGGTTAGTAATGAAAGTAACTAGTTGTTAGTACATTTCACCTCTTTCACCAACTTGTCCAACTTGCAACCAACTTGGTTAAACCACTTGCATCTAGCAAGATATTTGTGGAGACATGGTAAAAAGTGGGTCCCACAAGTTGTAACTTGTTTTATTAGTGTAAATGTGTTAGTTTTTTTATTAGAAAGTTGTTTAGGAAACTTAGATATTCAAGTGTTTAAGTGTTTAAAAGGTGTCAAGTGACCATTACTAGACCAAAATGATCCAATTAACATTAGATGGTCACTAAAAAAAAAGATTTGATATTGTTTGGATATTCGTTTCACTTTGTTTTCGTTAGTCGTTAATTGAACGCTAAATTGTGTAACTTGTGTGAATTGATATAGTTATTGGTTCGGATGATACCCGAAGGCATCCTCATATGAATTCTATGTTAAAAAGCATTTTTACATGTTGCAAAAATGTTAAAAAGCCGATTTCTGCAGAATTTCTGCGGAAAAGTGTTGAAATCGCCGCTTTTAGTGCTTTTCGGGTAGTTTTTAGTGTCATCGGATTTCGGAAAGGTTTTAAATCAAACCCTTGTATTCCTAGTTAGGGTTTAATATATATAAGATGTTGAACTTTCGTCTAAGTCCTAAAGATGTCGTTTAGATGATTTCTGCGGATTCTGCGTTTTCGTCAGGATACTAGTTTATTAGGTGCTTTTCTTGTAGTTTCGTTGCATTGTTTGAACTGTTTCAAATGTACTTAATAAAAATGAATCATATGCATCCTAAGTAAGTATTCCATGAGTATTCTAAGTGTATGTCACGAAATACGTAGTTCGAGTGTTCAAAATGCATAAAAATGTAGCTAAAATGAGTACTTTAAGTGTAAGAAAGTCACCGAAAAGTGGCAGTTGTCACACAAACGTGGCCCAGAATTTACCTGGGAACATAAGGACCAAATGATGACCAAATATCTGCATTTGTTTTCACAAGCTTCCTCTAGTTAAAATTTCGGGACGAAATTTCCTGAAGTAGGGGGGACTGTGACAACTGTGCTCTGTAATCAATGTTCGATGTAAAACAATGATGATTATTAATAAAATAATGTGCTTTGGTGTTATTATATATGTTTTGGTGTTATTATGTGTGTATTTTTGTTTGGTGAATTTTCAATTCGATTCGATTCCAATTTCAAGCTTTAAATCGCTTTTTGGAAGGTTATACGCAAACTGGTGCGTAAACGCAGTCAGTATAACGCGACAAAAATTCTGGAATAGTGACATAGGCTTAACATACCTTAAATAACCTCCACATAACTTAGAAATAAGTTTGAATGGTTTGGTGTGTTAAAATCAACTTTGTTCGATCGCAGGGACTATTTATGTCAAACTGCGAAACTATACCGATTTGTGTAGTAACGAACACTCCGGAACTTGATCATAAGTTAAATATGCCCTAAATATCCTTTACATAGCTTAGAAATAGGCTTTGAGGTGTTTGGTGCGCAAAAATAAACTTATTGGTCATTTAGGGACTAAAAGCGTCAAAAAGTGCACAAGTTTGCATTTTCGCGCATATTTTACGTTCTGAATATATCCGGGCATCCAAAAATTTATGTAATCATCAAAATATTTTATTTTAGTGATTGGCATGATAAAATTCCATTCGTCGCTTAATTTGGATCGTTTTTGCGTATGTTACGACTTCCGTCGTAATTAACCGAACAACGCGATCGTACGACCAAACGAGCCGTCATCCGAGATGTTTCTGAGCACATTTTAAGTTCTCTATACTTTAACTTCATTTTAGAGCCTTGAAATGAGGTTAACGGGGCTTCAACGTGTCAAAAATGAGCCGAAATGCAAGTTTTGCAAGTTCAGGGGCTAAATTGTCATTTTATGAAAGTGCTGGTCTGCAGGTCCCTTACGGACCGTATGGGCATGTGCTTACGGTCCGTAAGCAGTCCCCAGATCTGCAGAAATGCATAAACATTGAATCTGGTCCATTCCACTTGTTCCAATGGTTTTTACCCCTTGAATTACACACTATGGGCTGGTATTTGATGTCCCCATGGTATTCAAAACCTTGTGCCCAAGTGTAAGGCCAAGATCATTCCCTTTTCTCCAAGAAATGATCCTAATGGTTGTGAAATTACTATAAATAGCAAGGCCCTCTTGCTCATTTCTTCACACTTGATCTAAAATCAGCTCTAAGTTGGGGTGTTTGCACTTCATACCTGAGCTATCTTAGATCAAACATCCTTCTTGGACCCTTTGTAAGTCCTCTTCTTGCTTGTTCTTATATTTCAAGGATGAAAGTCAAACAAGTTTGACTTTCAGCTTTGACCAAGTCAATGGTCAACACAAAGTTCCGTTGAACTTTGCAACGTGAGCGTAATCACGATGGTTATAGTCCCTTGTGACTATACCTACTGATTACCACGTTGACTAGGCATAGTGACGAGTCGTAGTTTCGGCCAAAATGCGTGTTTATGCGTATTTTTTAACCAAACTACTCTAGGGTATCAAAACCGTTTGTTTTGATATCAAAACCTGTTTTCTAACTTAACTAAACATGTTCTAGCATGTTTAGCTCGTCACTTTAAGTTTGGTGCTTGTATAGAGTTGTAAGTCGAGCGGACTAAACACCCGCTTAGACTTTCGAACACGACCCGTTTGGTCGATCATTAGGATCCGACCAAACATGTTTAGTGACCATAGTAGCATAGGGAATAATCTTTCGAGGTTTGCCCTATGGTCGCCCAGTTTAGGTAGTTGTATGATAAGTAGTTTATATGCCTTAGGTAAATGACCAAAATGCCCTTTTCATGCATAATTGGTAATTAAGCATATGTAACATAAAACTTTTGTCACGTAATTGATTTTGCAAGACGTCTCGAATGCGCTTTTGCGCGCACGACGCATTAAAGTAGCGTGAGCTACCTTAATGGGTCGCAATGGGTCGAAAGCACTTAGGTTAGGTTCCAATTTAGAATGTAGGCTTTGTTAAACCATATCGCATGAGCTCCAACACTCATTTGGTTTACAAGACCCCATTCTGCCCGATCTTTCGATTTAGGCGTCTATTGTTTGACTAGTGATTCGATTACTAGGTGCTGTTTAATTTCTCTGGTTTGCTCAAGTTTGTTGAATTGATTGAGGATACTTTGCACTCCATGTGAGTACATAGTTCCCCTATTTTACTATTTTCAATTATTTTGGGGTGATTCATATGTGCTAAATGTTTTCAAGGATTTAACGATGGTTTTCAAAACGATTTTTGATATTATAACGATGATTTCAAAAACGATTAAGATGGTTTATACTAAACTAATAACGATTTCAATAAAGTGAATAAACTAGTTGGTTGTATTTACATAACGAATGGCATTCATTAGCATTGATCAAGCCGACCAGTATTAGGTTATGGTACCATATGATCTGACAAATCCCGTTACTTTACTACACCCATGGTTATGTGTGGGGGTTGTGGGTAGCGACTGAATCTGATGTTTGTTAACTTACCCTTTGGTGGTTTGTTAATTCGAGAAGCGAGAAACGAGGTGATCGAGTCACGAAGGTTTGAATGTTATTAGCGAGGCAACCACAAATAGCTTTCACACTTAAAACGAGGACGATTTAAACGAGTTAACGATTTGGGAACGATTCATACAAGATTAGACGAATTTGATAAACGATTGGTTTTTGGTTAAGTGTTTAGATAACGGGATGGGGGTAATGTGGTGAAAACATGGTAGATACACCGCTGGTACTTCTTATATATAAGTGTTTTCAACATATTACATACCGTGGCGTTATTTAGTTCACTTGGGTAAACCATTTTGGAACGATATCACACAAACGAGGTTTTTGAAATGATATAAACCATACGAGTTTTATTAATGAGATTTTATTAACGATTTCATACGAGATGTTTTACAAATTGCTTTACTAAAACAAATGTTTTTGGGTTAAGAATCATGGCTACGAGGTTTTATAAACTATAACCCGCTTGATTTGAGTTGGTTAATTAAGTTGCAATATTATACTCTTTTCAAAACAAAGTTCTAATAAAGTATTGCAACATTTAAACTAGCCATGAATCCGACACTCCTATAAAACCTATGTACTTGCCAGCATCTCTTTGCTGACTTTATTTTCACATATGTTTTAGATGTTGATGCTTGATGATGATTACTAGGATGCATGAGTCACATAGGATCTGGACGAGGCCTTAGTGACATAATAACAATATTAGTAGTTATGTAACTCGTTTGTTTTGTGTTAAAACAATGTAAATTATTTAGTGAATCAATAAAACGAAACTTTTTGTATCCTTGGTTGTGAAACAATAATTCTGCCACGACACTCCCCGACGTTTCCGCCGCGGTTTTGTTGTTTTAACGCGGTCGGGGTGTGACAGAAGACACTTCGGTATGGAATTCACGAACTGTTATCTGATTTCGCTCCAGGCTGACTATATATAGTGACCTTGATTCCGCTCGAAATGTACACGAACCATTTGGAGCGGAATTAGAACTTTGTGATTCCGCTCGAAACCGTTTCGAGCGGAATTAACATTTAGAACTTTGGAGCGAAATCAGCTTCTTACACATACAAACTTTTTGATTTTCTCGATCTACGTGCCCTGATCTATTCTATCTAGACTAAGACTCGATACAAGACGAAGTCGACAGATGTATGCACTAATAGACTCCTCCTCAGATGTTGACGAGTCTTACGTGTCGAGTCTTCGCATCTTCAGTCTTGATCAGTCTCTAGGCTTCACTCTATCAATCTTCTCTTTGTCTTCAGACTCCCCTTAGCGATATGCTGGCATTCCTTTAGTTCATCAGCATCATCAACTTCAGGATCGTTGTCTGGCTTTCACAGGTCCATGATCGTTTCCTGGCTTTCTTCAGTCAGAGTCCTCAGGTATCGTAACCTGGCTCTCTAAACCATAAGCTTCTCAGGATCGATCAACCTGGCTTACTCTCCCACAACTTGACAGGATCGAATGACCTGGCTCTTTGTTCCAAGATCGTCATCTGGCTCTCTTCCAGCTCAGGATCATTAAACCAGCTCATACTTAACCTGCATAAACTCAATCTAAACATAAATTTTCACATACTTAACAATTCAATATAGGCATGCACTAACTCAGACTCTCCCTCAAAAACAACCATTCTCTTTGATGTACCATTTGTTAATTTGATCAGAAAAACATTTGATTTCAAAGTACAAACCCCCCCCCCCCCTCAAATTATGCTCATCATGTTTAGCACTCGGAATTTTGAAAATCAGCTCTCCAACATCAGTTGTCGAAAATCTTTTTGCGTTTTTTTTTTCAAAATTTATGCTAAAACACACCAAAAATCTTTTTGGATTTTAGAAATAAGAGAAATGTAATGCAGTAAAGAAATATTTACAGACAATCTTTTTTGTGAGTTTGTGTAAGAGGATCATATCAGTTTTTGAGACAAGTCACCAACACCGTTAAGCTAGATTTCATTTTAAGTTCGAAACAATTCACCGAGATTGTCAGTATATTTGTCCACTTAAATTTTCACACAAAGTTCAATTATTCCGAGATACGATATTAATGTCTTAAACACTTAAACTTATTCGAGTGTCCCACTACTTGAATATACTCCCGTATCCAGATCCCAGTATTCAGTCTTACAGGTGAGTATACCACAGATGATATCTGTATAGGGGTTAGGTGCGAAGCTGTGAGAGCTCAGGTCAGAACTTCCGTTCAGCAGAGAGATGACAACTCGACTTTTGGTGTGTCCCCTTTAGAGGATCTTTTGTTACAACAGCAATGACTATCAATTTTATTGTTTCATCAATTTGCTGAGGGCTGCGCTTTCTCAAGCATTTGCGGAGCCATAATTTTTGCCCTTAAAATTTGGAGACATTACCTTTATGGTAGCAAGTTTACCGTTTTCACCGATCATAAGAGTTTAAAATATGTTTTCGGGCAAAAGTAGTTAAATATGAGACAAAGACGCTGGATGGAATGTCACACCCCGACCGCATAAAACAACAAACCGCGGCGGAAACGTCGGGGAGTGTCGTAACAGAATCATTGTTTCATAACACGTGGAAATTGAAGTTTTGTTTTATTAAAGTGAAAGAGGTTACAATGTCTTATAAACAAAGAAACACATCTTAATTAACTAGTCTTGCATCTTTTATTGTCACTAAGGCCCTCGTCTAATCCTAATGTTGGTGCATACATCTGTCGACTTCGTCTTGTATCGAGTCTTACACTAGATATGTTAGATCAGGGCACGATGTTCGAGAAAATAGGAAAGTTTAGTGTCAAATAACCTGATTCCGCTTGAAATGACATTTGCTTGAGCATGTTGAAGCGAAATCAGTGAGCCTATATATATGGCATTCAAGCGAAATCAGGTAAGGGAGTAGTATCGATTGTGAACTTGGATACCGAGGTGCTGCCGGTTTATCCTTTGACTGTAATTGTTGTTAAATAAATCAGAAGCGTGTTTAAAGTGAATTATAAGTTGTTTCTTAGTCAGTTTCTTGTTTTCCGCACCTGAAACTGATCAAAACTTCTCTGAACGACTCGTTCGGGTCAACACACGATCCTACAAGTGGTATCAGAGCTCAGGAGGAGGAGTTCTGCAGATTATAGCCTGATTTCACTGTGTTTTCTGACTTCTACACCTTCTTTCATCAATAGAACAAATTTTCACGGTTAAAATCGGCTCAATTTTTCACAGATTGTATAAAACTGCTTATTAACAAACCCTTGAAAGTTTCAGCTTAAAATACGACTTAAAAATGGTAAAAATGGACCTTAGTAGTAATTTCTCTTGAACGTACACCAGTAATTCATCTCGAGATTGCCTATTCCGCTTGAAAAGTTTCAAGTGAAACCTGTTATTTCGTTCCAAAATTGTCTGATTCCGCTTGAAACTACCTTATTTCACTTCAGTGGGTATTCCGCTTGAATTGTTTCAAGCAAAATCAAGTGATCCCACTCCAATCTGTTATTCTGCTTGAATTTCAAGCGAAATCAGATCACTTCTCTTGAACACCTTATTCCGCTTGAAACTACTGATCTCGCTTGAAGTTCTCTTTTTCAGGTGATTCCGCTTGAACAGGGTTCTTGGTTAAAATTTTGATTTCGCTCAAAAGGTTATTTTGCTTGAACTTGTTTGAAACATGAGTGAAGAGTTTTACAACGCGTTCGCCACATCTTCGATTACTCCGGCTTCCATTGCTCAAAACATGAGTTTGGAAAACGAAACGGGAACTACGCAAAAACCCCCGAAGCTAATGAGCATTGAGGAGTATTACAGATGGAAAGACAGATTTGAAAACTGGGTTCAAGCTAACCATCTAAGATCATGGGAGTGTATTTTGAAGAGATATGTTCTACCTCGTACTGAACTGCAAACAGAAAAACAAATCTCTGAGTTCAATGACAAAGAACGAGAAATGTATAGAGCTGAAAAAATGATGATCAGTTTACTTCAGCAAGCTATTAAAGAAGACATCTTTGTCTTGCTTCAACATGACAAAACTTCAAAATCAATTTGGGATGCTCTTAAAGTCAAGTTTGAGGGTAGTGAGAATATGATTAAGAGTAAAAAGGCACTGCTTAAGAAAGAATTTGATCTATCACTAGTTTTCCCGGGGAAGATACAAAGAAGCTAATTGAACGATATTGCCATTTAGTGTGATCTATGTCGATGTTGAGCATTACCAAAGATCGTGAAGAATGGGTAGACAAGTTAGCTGACGCTTTACCGCAAAAAGAGTGGGGTACTTACTTGATGATTCTGAAGAACACTGGGGTATATGATGGGTTAACAATTTCTCAGTTCATTGAGAAGATTGAGGGTCAAGATTTGGAACAACAAAAGATTGCAAGGATGAACAATCCGAGTAGTCAACAAGATGTAAAAATGTACTACAAAGGCAGTGTTCCAGAAGTTGAGAGAAGTCCAAAGATTCAAACTGCTTTTAGTGCTGGAGACTCATCTGAAAAGGTTGATCAAAGTTCAAACAAAACCAGTGGTTTTTCTTTATATCCGAGTGTTAATCCAAAAGATACAACATCAAGTTTCAGTTCTTAAAGTACAAAAGTAGGAATGGTTATGTGATACAATGCAACATTGCTTTGAATCTTCCCGATGGTCAAAGTTTCTCTAAAGAAATTGCAAAAGATCATATGACATTACTTGCTTCTGTGCTACTATCCTATGAAGGATTGGTTGCAGGGAGGATCAGAAATCCTATGCTCACAAAGGAGGATTACGATCAGATAGACGCTGAAGAGATGGAGCTTATGGACATCAAATGGTGTCTAGCTAGTGTTTTGAGAAGAGCTGAAAAATTCAAGCTGATTACTGGGAGAAATGATTTTCTTGATGCACATGTTTCTACTTTAGGTTTTGATAAATCTAAAGTTACTTGTTTTCGAAGCAGGGAGAAAGGTCATTTCAAGAGGGAATGCAAGAACAGAGAGGCAAGCGAAGCAAAGAATCCGTAAAAGATGATTACTACCGGAAAGCCATATATCAACAAGTTGGTCAACAAAAACAACAAGTGGCTCATGGTAGAAAAGTGATAGAGGATTCAAAAAGAGCATGTTTGGTGAATCAAGAAAATTTTAACTGGGATAAACACATATCACCCGACAGCAAAGCATGCCTAATCAATCAAGATGATGAAAGGTTACCTGAAGGCTTTAGCTGGGATCAGTTTGTGGATGAGAATGGAGAGTTTAAAGCTTTTATTGCAAAGATGGTGAAAGAACCGAATATGTTTATTGAGTGGATGAAGTCTATTGGAGTTAGTGTGAAAAATGTAGAAGAAAAGTCTGTTTCATCAGAAGAATGCTCACAGAGTTTAGATGAAAGTGTACAAAGTGATGAAATTTCAGAAAGAGAAGCTGTTTTTGATCAAACACCATCTGATTCTGGTTCTTCGAATGATAATTCTGAGAAGTCAATAGAGTTTGATCAGTCACCGACTGATGACAGTAGTGACAATGAAGAAGAAAGACATATTAATGTTGCAAAATCTCATCTCTCTCCTGAAAGTTTTCATTTTTATTTTGCAGATCGTCTGGAAAAGCTGAAGGAGAGACGAGCAGCAAAAGAACAAAAGCAAATGAAGCCTGAATGTGTTGTTCAAAATGATGAAGTTGAATGTGTTGCTGAGGAGATTGTTGAAACAGAGAAGGCTATTGAAGCAGAAAAGGTGGTTGAGGTGGTGAAAACAGTTCAAGTAGAAAAAATTGTGGAAGTCTTCAAGCCTTGCACAAAGTGTCTAGAACCATGCAAGGAATGTTCAGCTAAAGATGAAAATCTGGCTGAGTTTGAGAAGATGAAAGAACAATTACTGTTCAATCTAAACTATGTGAAGGAATCTTATGATGTTTTGAACAGAAAAGTAACGGGTCTTCAAAAGACAAATTCAGAGAGAGAAGATGCTTTGACGATGATGAATGCTACAATGATGATGAAGCAAAAGGCAATCAATCATTACATTGATGAAAATGCCAAGCTAAAGCAAGAGTTGGAATCTGAGAAAATTGAGAATGAGAGAATCAGACGGTTATTACAGAGTTATTCTAGTTCTGATTATTTTATTGATCGAATTTATCCAACTGTTGCAGGTTTCGAAGCATTTCAGGATGAGAAGCCGAAGAAGAAGGATACTGGTAAGAAACCGAGTGTTAGCTATAACAAGTGTCCGCCTCCGATCTGGGAAGTGTGACAACTCGAATTTCCAAGATTCCTATTTCGCATTCATTGCACGTTCATGTATTGTTTAGTGGTTTAATTTCACAAATAATTGGCTATGGAATTGTATACGTTTTGATACAATGAAGTGTATTGTGTGATTGTGCATGGTTATGTGTTAATTGTGATAAACTTGTCAAATATATAAACTTGGTGGTGAAACTGTGAAACTGGTTGAGATGGTGTACTATTGTAAAATATAATAATTAAGGGTGTGTAGGGTTATTAGTGAAACTTATATGATACTTAACCCTAAATCATTCACTAAACCTCACACAAGAAACAAAGCACGTACTTCACATTCTCTGGCAATCATCATCACCATCATCATTGGCACAAAGCTATTCATCACTTTCGATTTCGCATTTTCTCTAGAATCAACACAAGGTAAATGATTATTGATTATTTGATTGCATCAATTCTTGATTCTTGTAATATGTGTAAACCCTAGTTTTCATATGATAGTTCTGTGGTTTTTGATTGAGTCCTGATGATTTAGAAATGATTTAGCTTAGTGTATGATCAATTGCTTGATGTTAAGACACAAGTTATGATACATGATTGATTGATAATTGGATTGATGCTAGACAGATGCAATGCAATATAAGAAATTAGGGTTTTAGAACGTGAATGTAACTGATGATCGATGGAAACGTAATTGTTACAATTATACAGGACGTGTGATTGAATGTTTGTCTGAGTATGTTAGTCAGAGTTTTAATGAGTATACTTGTCTGAGTTTTAAAAGGACATGCTTGATCCGAGTTTTTTTAATAAGTGATGTTGTCCAAGTTTTTACTTATAAAAACATTGTCCGAACTTTGTACATAACAAGCTTGGTCCGAACTTGAGGGCCTTTGTATGTGGTCCGAGCTTTTAGGGGGGAGTCACCCCTAGTCCGACTTTTGCAAAGGTTATGGGGGGTCCGAGTTTAGCATAAAGGGGGAGGGGCTGTCCGAGCTTTAACCCCCACCCCCATGGTCCGACTTTGTGCACCTTGATCACCATGTCCGAGTTTTACCCACACCCCCATGGTCCGAACTTTGTGAACCCCGTCATTTGTCCGACCTTTAAAAAAAACAAGTAACCATGTCCGACCTTCTATAACAAAACCCTTTTGGTCCGAGTTTTAGGCCTTATGAAGCTTATGATGCCCGAGTTATGAAGTATAGATATGATCCGACCTTTTTGGTGATGTTACACATGTCTGAGTTTTGTAATATTATGTTGTCCGAGTTCTATGCTTTGAATACCTTGTCCGAATCTGATGTGGTTCAACTGTTATATCTGTTAAGTCAGATAACCCGTTAAACATATCGACTGTGTTACGTATAAAAAGTATATGAATCCCTAATAAGCCAAGCTGATTAACCTTGTTAACTGTTAAGTGCTAACTCTGTTCTGTTCTGCATGATATGATACCATATGTTGCTGTAATTGCTGTATATTACTGTATTTATGTGCAAACCATGTCGGATCAGTATGTAATCAATTGTCACACACAGTCGATTGAACACCAAGACTTGTAAACCCTAATTGATTTCAAACACTTACATCGAATCATGTGCAATGTGCCTAGGTCTTGGGTAACGGATTTAGACATTTATTTAACTCTAGAAGCAATAACATACCGAGCAAACCAAGGTGAGTTCACACAGCCAAGGCATGGGGTTCCCAGGGTGGGAATGGGATTTGATTATTTACTGGTGCTTATCTATAATGGAACGTAGTGATATGATCCTCGGGTGAGGAAGGTGATTGGTTAAGATACTGCTAGACTAGTGATACTAATTGAACTGATCTTCGCATACACGCCAGGGTTGGCCGCGATATTATGACTGATCTTCGCACACATGCCTAAGAAGGCTGCGAACTATACGCTAAACTTCGCACAGGTGCCGGGTGGCCGCGATACAAATATACCTAGTCTAGAATACTTGAGAACTTTCCCTAATCTTCGCATACATGCCTCGAGGGCCGCGATACGAACTATTACTATACATGACTTAATGAACGAATAACAAGGCTTACTATACTATTACAATTACTGAACTACAAACTGTGAACTCGCTCAACTAGTTGTTGATCCTCTGCTACATGCCTTGCAGGTCGTTAGATATACGGAGCTTGCACAGGGAGGAGCAGGTCGTTGTGGAGCATGGATCGTGGATGCCATGTTAAAACATTTAAACATTTGAACTTATGTTACACATTGGGTTTTCATACTTATGCTTCCGCTACACTTTGAAACTATAATTATGTTTTGAACACCTATCGTATTGAATGACTGGTTTACATTTATTTTACTTGTTAATTAATTACATGTTCAATATGATTGGTGGCTTGATCCTGGTCAGTCACGCTCCCAAGCGGTGATACTCCGCAGGTGGATTTTGGGGGTGTGACAGATTTGTATCAGAGCCATTGGTTATAGAGAACTTGGTTTTAATATGGGAAAATGTTTTTATTAAAACCAGACTATAACCAGAACAGTGCTCTCAATGATCCACAACGACGCTTCGCTCCACGTGCAAGACTCAACATCCTAGGTAATAAGGTTTATGTTTATTGCCTACTTGCTAGAATTACATAGAACTTTGCTCGTAGTATGCTTAGATTACATTGCTCACTATTTGTTATTGCTTGAAAACACTTGTGTGCTTACACTATTCGCGAACCTTTCTCACTTATGTTGCCTTTGATGTGAAGATCAATGGCCGGACGAATTAACATGACACAAGCCCAGTTGACGGCTTTCGTTAATGAACAAGTTGTTGCGGCACTTGCAGCTGCTCAAGCAGGTAGTATACCCTGCAGTTTAGACTCACACTAGGATCTTTAGATCCTACATTAACTCTTGTGTTTAACCTTATCCTATTCGTACACAATAGGCCAACACGCTCAGCAGCCCGTCTGCACTTTCAAGAACTTTATGGATTGTCGTCCTAGCACATTTAGTGGCACTGAAGGAGCGGTTGGACTCCTCCACTGGTTTGAAAAGCTCGAGTCTGTGTTCGAGATGTGTGAATGCCCTGAGGCTCGCAGGGTCAAGTATGCCACTGGTACTTTAGAGGGGATTGCTTTAACTTGGTGGAACGCGCAAGTGCAGATCTTAGGGTTGGCAGCTGCTAACGCCACCCCTTGGAATGATTTCAAGGAACTGATCAAAAGGGAATACTGCACTCGGGAAGACATTCATAAGCTGGAAGACGAGCTGTATCATTTGAAAATGGTTGGGTCAGAGATCGAAGCTTATACTAAACGGTCGAATGAGCTGGCCGTGCTATGCCCAACTATGGTGGACCCTCCAGTTAAGCGCATTGAGTTGTATCTCAAGGGGTTAGCGCCAGAGTTCCAGAGCCATGTGACATCGGCTAATCTTGATAATATCCAGGCTATTCAGCGCCTTGCTCATCGTATTACAGATTAGGCAGTGGATCAGAACAGGCTGCCAAAACGTATCAATGCTACCACTACTGCTGTTACTACTTCTGCTACTCCCAGTAACAACAAAAGAAAATGGGATGGGGATTCCAGCAAGGGATCCGTTTCTGTTCAGTCTCAGCAGCGCAAGACAAATGACTACCAGAATCCGAGTCAGCAATCATCTGGCAGTCAGGGGCAGGGTGGATATCGGGGAATTCACCCACTATGTAACAGGTGCAACAGACACCACAGTGGACGGTGTCGTAAAGAACGATGTCAGAGATGTCTCAAGTTAGGGCATGAAGCTAAAGACTGCAGGAGTTCGCGACCTGCAAATCAGAATCAACAACACCCACCACCAGCTCCACAGAACCAGCATCAGCAGCATCAGCGGGGTAACAGGGGATGTTTTCAGTGTGGGGCTGAAGGTCATTTTAAGCGTGATTGTCCCCAGTTAAACCACAACCAGAATCGCAACAACAACAATAACAACAATCAGGGAAATGGCAACAACAATAATGGTGGGAACAACAACGGCAATGAAGCAAGGGGTCGTGCTTTTGTGCTGGGTCGAAGTGACGCAATGAATGATCCCAATGTGGTTATGGGTAAGTTTCTTCTTGATGATATTTATGTTACTGTCCTATTTGATTCGGGTGCTGATACAAGTTATATATTGTTAAAGTGAGTAAAATGTTAAAACGTACACCAACTCCCCTAAACACCAAACATGTCGTAGAGTTAGCTGATGGTAAAAGTATAGAAGCAACACAAATAGTTCAGGGTTGTAATCTTATCCTCGCTGGTCAAGCTTTCTCTATCGACCTTATTCCTATAGTTCTGGGTAGTTTCGACATCGTCGTTGGTATGGATTGGTTATCCAAGCAGCAAGCAGAGATCCTATGTAAGGAGAAGATCATTCGTATTCCTCGTACGGGAAAGGAACCTCTCGAAGTTCAAGGCGACAAGAGTGGTGCTGTGGTTGGCATCATCTCTTTCTTGAAGGCTCAGAAATGTTTACGAAAGGGTCATACTGCCATTTTGGCACTTGTTACAGATGCGTCGGAGAAAGAGAAAAGGATAGAGGATATTCCAGTTGTACGCGAATTTCCTCAAGTGTTTCCTGAAGATTTACCTGGTTTACCGCCTCATCGTCAAGTCGAGTTTCAAGTTGAGCTAGCTCCAGGAGCGGCGCCTATAGCTCGCGCACCGTATCGATTAGCTCCAACGGAATTGGAAGAACTGTCTAAGCAACTACAAGAGCTCTTGGATAAGGGCTTCATTCGTCCAAGCTCTTCGCCTTGGGGAGCTCCAGTACTATTCATGAAAAAGAAGGATGGCACATTCAGGATGTGCATCGATTACCGTGAACTGAACAAGGTCACAGTGAAGAACCGCTATCCTCTTCCTCGTATTGACGACTTATTCGACCAGTTGCAGGGGTCGAGTTACTATTCCAAGATTGATTTAAGGTCAGGGTATCATCAGCTGAGAGTCCGGGATGAGGACGTCTCCAAGACAGCATTCAGAACTAGCTACGGCCATTACGAGTTTCTAGTCATGCCTTTCGGGCTTACGAACGCGCCTGCAGTATTCATGGATCTTATGAACAGGGTGTGCAAACCCTATCTTGACAAGTTCGTCATTGTCTTCATCGACGACATTCTGATCTACTCCAAGAGTCAGGAGGAACACGAGCAGCACTTACGCCTTATCTTGGAACTTCTTCGAAAGGAACAACTGTACGCCAAGTTTTCAAAATGCGACTTCTGGCTTCGTGAAGTCCACTTTCTAGGCCATGTGGTGAACAGGGATGGGATTCATGTCGATCCATCCAAGGTAGATTCGATCAGGAACTGGCCTGCACCGCGTACACCAACGGAAATACGCCAATTCCTTGGTTTGGCGGGGTATTACAGACGATTTATTAAAGACTTCTCCAAGATCGCACAGCCGCTCACAATGTTGACACAGAAAGGTATTACCTATCGTTGGGGTAATACACAAGAAACGACTTTTCAGTATCTGAAGGATAGACTTTGCAGCGCACCTATTCTCTCATTGCCAGAGGGCACGGATGACTTCGTGGTTTATTGTGACGCATCGATACAGGGTCTTGGTTGCGTATTGATGCAACAGGATAAGGTTATTGCCTACGCCTCTCGTCAACTCAAGGTTCATGAACGGAACTACACGATGCACGATTTAGAGCTGGGAGCTGTTGTTTTCGCGCTCAAGATATGGCGACACTACCTGTACGGTACCAAGTGCACTATTTACACCGATCACAGGAGTCTCGAGCATATCTTCAAGCAGAAGGAATTGAACATGCGTCAACGACGATGGGTCGAGTTACTTAATGATTACGAATGCGCCATCAAGTACCATCCAGGCAAGGCCAATGTTGTGGCTGACGCTCTCAGTCGGAAAGACACTCTACCTAGACGCGTACGGGCTTTGCAGCTCACTATTCAGTCCAGTCTTCCTGCACAGATACGAACTGCTCAGATGGAAGCATTAAAGCCCGAAAACGTCAAAGCTGAAGCCTTACGTGGCTCAAGGCAACGAATGGAACAAAAGGAAGACGGCGCCTACTATGTAACGGGGCGTATTTGGGTCCCACTTTTTGGCGGTTTACGCGAGCTGGTAATGGACGAAGCTCACAAGTCCCGCTACTCGTTACATCCAGGGTCGGATAAAATGTACCACGACATCAGAACTACATACTGGTGGCCTAGCATGAAAGCCCACATCGCTACTTACGTCGGCAAGTGTTTGACATGTGCAAAGGTCAAAGTGGAGTATCAGAAACCAGCGGACCTACTGCAGCAACCCAAGATACCGCAATGGAAATGGGAAGAAATTTCCATGGATTTTGTTACAGGCCTACCCAGATCCCAGCGTGGGAATGATACTATATGGGTGATCGTGGATCGACTCACCAAGTCTGCCCACTTCCTGGCTATTAAGGAAACGGATAAGTTCTCCACTCTCGCAGACGTTTATCTTAAAGAAGTTGTTTCGAGGCACGGGGTGCCCACCTCCATTATTTCAGATCGAGATGCACGATTCACCTCAGAACTTTGGCAAGCGATGCATAAAGCGTTTGGCTCTCGTTTAGACATGAGTACAGCTTATCACCCTCAGACGGATGGGCAGTCTGAGCGCACGATTCAAACTCTAGAAGACATGCTTCGAGCGTGTGTTATCGATTTCGGTAGCAGCTGGGAAAAACACCTCCCTTTAGTGGAGTTTTCGTACAATAACAGTTATCACACCAGCATACAAGCCGCTCCATTCGAGGCATTGTACGGACGTAAATGCCGGTCACCTCTCTGTTGGGCAGAGGTGGGGGATAGTCAGATCACGGGTCCAGAGATTGTAGTGGACGCCACGGAAAAGATTGCACAGATACGACAACGCATGGCGGCAGCACGCGACCGTCAGAAAGCCTACGCGGACAAGCGTAGGAAGCCTTTGGAATTTCAGGTTAAAGTCTCACCCTGGAAGGGTGTGGTTCGTTTTGGCAAACGGGGCAAACTAAATCCGCGGTATGTCGGACCGTTCGAGATCATTGAGAAAATAGGCAAAGTGGCCTACAAGCTGAACCTACCAGCTGAACTCGGTGCAGTTCACAATGTATTTCATGTGTCGAATCTGAAGAAGTGCCTGTCAGATGAGACCCTCATAGTTCCTTTTAAGGAACTCACTATCGACGAGCGGTTGCAGTTCGTCGAGGAGCCAGTTGAAATCATGGACCGGGATGTTAAGGTCCTCAAAAAACAAGAGAATCCCTCTTGTTCGAGTTCGTTGGAACTCCAAACGTGGCCCATAGTACACCTGGGAACGTGAAGACCAGATGACAGAAAAGTACCCCTAGTTATTCCAAATCAACGGGGGGATGATGTGACACCCCAGGAAAATCAGTAAACGATACAACTCACCTAGCTTCCTCAGTAACCGCATGCTAAATTTCGGGACGAAATTTCTTTTAAGTTGGGGATAATGTGACAACTCGAATTTCCAAGATTCCTATTTCGCATTCATTGCACGTTCATGTATTGTTTAGTGGTTTAATTTCACAAATAATTGGCTATGGAATTGTATACGTTTTGATACAATGAAGTGTATTGTGTGATTGTGCATGGTTATATGTTAATTGTGATAAACTTGTCAAATATATAAACTTGGTGGTGAAACTGTGAAACTGGTTGAGATGGTGTACTATTGTAAAATATAATAATTAAGGGTGTGTAGGGTTATTAGTGAAACTTATATGATACTTAACCCTAAATCATTCACTAAACCTCACACAAGAAACAAAGCACGTACTTCACATTCTCTGGCAATCATCATCACCATCATCATTGGCACAAAGCTATTCATCACTTTCGATTCCGCATTTTCTCTAGAATCAACACAAGGTAAATGATTATTGATTATTTGATTGCATCAATTCTTGATTCTTGTAATATGTGTAAACCCTAGTTTTCATATGATAGTTCTGTGGTTTTTGATTGAGTCCTGATGATTTAGAAATGATTTAGCTTAGTGTATGATCAATTGCTTGATGTTAAGACACAAGTTATGATACATGATTGATTGATAATTGGATTGATGCTAGACAGATGCAATGCAATATAAGAAATTAGGGTTTTAGAACGTGAATGTAACTGATGATCGATGGAAACGTAATTGTTACAATTATACAGGACGTGTGATTGAATGTTTGTCTGAGTATGTTAGTCAGAGTTTTAATGAGTATACTTGTCTGAGTTTTAAAAGGACATGCTTGATCCGAGTTTTTTTAATAAGTGATGTTGTCCAAGTTTTTACTTATAAAAACATTGTCCGAACTTTGTACATAACAAGCTTGGTCCGAACTTGAGGGCCTTTGTATGTGGTCCGAGCTTTTAGGGGGGAGTCACCCCTAGTCCGACTTTTGCAAAGGTTATGGGGGGTCCGAGTTTAGCATAAAGGGGGAGGGGTTGTCCGAGCTTTAACCCCCACCCCCATGGTCCGACTTTGTGCACCTTGATCACCATGTCCGAGTTTTACCCACACCCCCATGGTCCTAACTTTGTGAACCCCCTCATTTGTCTGACCTTTAAAAAAAACAAGTAACCATGTCCGACCTTCTATAACAAAACCCTTTTGGTCCGATTTTTAGGCCTTATGAAGCTTATGATGCCCGAGTTATGAAGTATAGATATGATCCGACCTTTTTGGTGATGTTACACATGTCTGAGTTTTGTAATATTATGTTGTCCGAGTTCTATGCTTTGAATACCTTGTCCGAATCTGATGTGGTTCAACTGTTATATCTGTTAAGTCAGATAACCCGTTAAACATGTCGACTGTGTTACGTATAAAAAGTATATGAATCCCTAATAAGCCAAGCTGATTAACCTTGTTAACTGTTAAGTGCTAACTGTGTTATGTTCTGCATGATATGATACCATATGTTGCTGTAATTGCTGTATATTACTGTATTTATGTGCAAACCATGTCGGATCAGTATGTAATCAATTGTCACACACAGTCGATTGAACACCAAGACTTGTAAACCCTAATTGATTTCAAACCCTTACATCGAATCATGTGCAATGTGCCTAGGTCTTGGGTAACAGATTTAGACATTTATTTAACGCTAGAAGCAATAACATACCGAGCAAACCAAGGTGAGTTCACACAGCCAAAGCATGGGGTTCCCAGGGTGGGAATGTGATTTGATTATTTACTGGTGCTTATCTATAATGGAACGTAGTGATATGATCCTCGGGTGAGGAAGGTGATTGGTTAAGATACTACTAGACTAGTGATACTAATTGAACTGATCTTCGCATACACGCCAGGTTTGGCCGCGATATTATGACTAATCTTCGCACACATGCCTAAGAAGGCTGCGAACTATACGCTAAACTTCGCACAGGTGCCGGGTGGCCGCGATACAAATATACCTAGTCTAGAATACTTGAGAACTTTCCCTAATCTTCGCATACATGCCTCGAGGGTCGCGATACGAACCATTACTATACATGACTTAATGAACGAATAATAAGGCTTACTATACTATTACAATTACTGAACTACAAACTGTGAACTCGCTCAACTAGTTGTTGATCCTCTGTTACATGCCTTGCAGGTCGTTAGATATACGGAGCTTGCACAGGGAGGAGCAGGTCGTTGTGGAGCATGGATCGTGGATGCCATGTTAAAATATTTAAACATTTGAACTTATGTTACACATTGGGTTTTCATACTTATGCTTCCGCTATACTTTGAAACTATAATTATGTTTTGAACACCTATCGTATTGAATGACTGGTTTACATTTATTTTACTTGTTAATTAATTACATGTTCAATATGATTGGTGGCTTGATCCTGGTCAGTCACGCTCCCAAGCGGTGATACTCCGCAGGTGGATTTTGGGGGTGTGACAGGAAGGTTATTCTCCCAGAAAACCAAATGAGGAGCAAGTCGAAAAAGTAATCAATATAAAGTTAAAAACTGATACAACTGATGAATTACCAGAAATATTAACGTCACGTTCACCTCGTCTGACACTGATCATGAGTCTGAGTTAATAAAAAAGGTGGTCGATCAGGTGTTGGATACTGATGAGGAGTCTGAGTCAAAGTCTGAGTCTGGAGGTTCAAGTTCGTCAGTCAACAGTTCAAAACCGATGGTTAAAAGGGCTTACAGTAAAGAGTTTTTGTTATCAAAATCGAATTTGAAAGATGAAACATTCGAAGTAGTATATACTTTGAATGATTCTGACAAATTATATTTTAACAAAGAGTTTCCAATAAGAGGTGTTAAACCTAAATTGATCAAAAAGGTTTTCAAATTAACAGAAATTAATATTTCTGAAATAAAGGATGAAAAGCTTATAAGAAAACCTAGACCTTACACCTCACGAGTACAACAACGTTTAAACAAGAAAAAAAGTTACAATTCTGGTTTTGGTTTTCAAAAGAAACCAAACCATAATGGTAATTTCAAAAAGAAAGGACTTGGTTTTGATCCACCTGAAAATTATAAAAAGGAGAAAAATTCTAAAACAAACACAAAATTTGTTTCAGGAGGAAGTGCTGAAGAAGAACAGAAGAAACCTTTCTGGAGACAATCAAACCAGGAGTTTCTTGCTGAGAAAAAGAGAATAGGAACTGCAGTTTTTCATCTAAAAGAGACTAGAACCTGTTACAAGTGCAATGAAGTTGGTCACATTGCATGGAATTGTTCTCAAGCTTCAAAGACAAAACAGGGAGTCTCTGAAAAACTTAAAGAAAAAGTTGTTGATGTTAAACCACCAACTGAGAAATTCAAAATTTTTGAAAACTCCACTTATGAAGTTGGTGAATGTTCAAAGAAAATTTTTTACAAAAAGAGAGCAAAAGACAACCAGATGTGGGTTGTTAAAAGGGTTGATGAGAAAGTCGGTGATGATTCTGGTTCCACAAAGCAAGAAGAGCCACAAGTTGAGATTAAAGAAGAGAATTCAGTGTCTTCAGTGAATGATGATGATTTTCCATCACTAAAGATTGAAAAAGTTAAACAGAATGTCGGTAAGATGGAAATCTCGTATCAATTTTACTCTGATAAGAAAGAGTTTGATGTCGAGAAAGCATTCAATGGAAATGTTAAGAAAATTTTTGGGAAAATGGTCGAGGGAAAGGCCAAAGGGGTTAAAAATTTTTACGCTACAAAGAAAGCAACTTATAACCCAACTGAACATGAGTTTAAAACACCTAAGGTTGGTCAGACTTGGGTGGAAATTCTTTTCCCTTGAAAAATCTGACTTGCCGGAGATCCCAAGCTTGTAATCGCGGATCAGGAATCGGCATCTTTCTTAAAATGATTTTGTGAAATGAATCTTAAAATTTTTAAATTTTACAGGTTAAGCAGGACTTGCCAGAGCTTCTAGGTTGGTAAGTGTGAAGCAGGAATCAACATCTTTATTGGTAAAATGATTTTGTGTAGATGTGATATTCCTACAAGTTAGTGCTTACTTCCAAGTGGTACAGAGGTTTGTACTGACAAAGTGATTACTCAAGGTCATTAATTTGAACTTGATGTAATCCTCATACAAGTGGTTGAAAAGCAATATGATGAACCCCGAACCTATAAGTGGTTAAAACAAAACTTATTTTCTAGAAAAACCATTTTGATTAAAACAAACTTAAGTGTTTTGAAATCTTAATGGGAAAATAGTTTGTTGAAAGGGGGAGTTCTGATTGTTTATGCCTAGTGGATGGCGAATTGAAGCAATTCAATATCAGGTTGTTAACTTCCTGTACAGTTTGTTTTCAAATTTCTTTAAATTTGTTTGCATTTTAGGGGGAGTAAGAATTTTAGAAAATCTAAAAACATTAGAAAATTTGAAAAAGCCAAAAACATGATAAATTCAAAAATGAGTTTTGGTGTCTAAAAGAGGAAATGATAGTACATCAATGGACTGTCACAACATGCTAAAGAAATGGAAAGTTAAAATTGTGATAAACAATCTCACTGATGATATGCCAGTAGGTTTTTACACATTTAGTAGATTGTGACGAGATATAAACCTAAATTCAAACTTGCTTATATCGTGGGTAACATTTCTTGGATATATAGGTAACCCCCGAAATCTTGTTTGAAAGGTCCCTCTTTCTGAGATACTAGGTCTTTATACTCAGTGATATCTAGGGTATTATCCCGGGACTTCTGCTGAATGGAAATTCTAACCTAGTCCCCGTATAATACTTTCTGCAAATGCTTGAAATATAGCATCACCCTCAGCATAAAAAATGATGAAACATTGAAAAATGCTAAATCATGTGCTGTTGAAGAAAAGATCCTCTAAAGGGGACACACCTTAAGTCGAGCAGTCATCTCTCTACTAAACGGAAGTTCTGACCTGAGCTCACACGGTTTCGCATCTAACCCCTTTACAGATATCATCTGTGGTATACTCACCTGTAAGACTGAATATTGGGATCTGGATACGGGAGTATATTCAAGTAGTGGGACACGCGAATAAGTTTAAGTTCTTAAGTCATTAATATCGTATCTCGAAACAGTTGAACTTTGTGTGAAAATTTAGTGGATCAGTATACTGACAATCTAAGTGAATTGTTTAGAACTTAAAATGAAATGAAGCTTAACGGTGTTAGTGATGTGTCTCATAAACTGATATGATCCTTTTACACAAACTCACAAAAATATTGTATGTAAATATTTCTTTACTGTATTTCATATTATTCAAAAATCCAAAAAGATTTCAAAGTGTTTTAGCATAAATTTTGAAAAATTTAAAAAGATTTCCGACAACTGATGTTGGAAAGCTGATTTTCAAAATTCCAAGTGTGCTGAACATGATGAACAGGTTTGGGAAGTGTGTGTTTTGGAAAGAAAATGATATTCTTACAAGTGGTTCATCAGAAATTTTTAATGATAAATCATTTTAAGTTTGTGTCTACAAGTGGTTAACATAGTTTCTAAAAATGTTATATCTTATCTTTTATGAAACTTATGTTTTGGGTAGAGAATATGCAGGAGAGCCATGTTGCAATACCTGAATCTGTGAATACATGTGTAGAGTTTGAGCCAGACTACGATCCCAGCACAAGTTGAGGGGGAGTCTGTTAGAGAAAGAGAGTCTGAAGATGCAAAAGCTAGGAAGTTGATCCTGAAAGATTAGTTGAAGAAAGTTAGAGTGAACGAAGCTCGAAGATCGATAAAGACTAAAGATGCGAAGACTCGACACTTAAGACTCGTCAACATCTGAGGGGGAGTCTGTTGGTGCATACATCTGTCGACTTCGTCTTGTATCGAGTCTTACACTAGATATGTTAGATCAGGGCATGATGTTCGAGAAAATAGGAAAGTTTAGTGTCAAATAAGCCGATTCCGCTTGAAATGACATTTGGTCATTTCAAGCGAAATCACATGTCTTGATTCCGCTTGAGTTGATTTGTTGAGATTCCGCTTGAAATGTTGATTCCGCTTGAGCATGTTCAAGCGAAATCAGTGAGCCTATATATATGGCATTCAAGAGAAATCAGGTAAGGGAGTAGTATCGATTGTGAACTTCGATACCGAGGTGCTGCCGGTTTATCCTTTGACTGTAATTGTTGTTAAATCAATCAGAAGCGTGTTTAAAGTAAATTACAAGCTGTTTCTAAGTCAGTTTCTTGTTTTCCGCACCTGAAACTGATCAAAACTTTTCTGAACGACTCGTTCGGGTCAACACATGATCCTACACCTATGTTTGCATCATGATCATTTAATAACAACACCTGAAACACATGTGAAAATAGGTACGTCAGTATAAAAATGCCTGTGAGATACATAGGTTTTATTTAAATAGGATTCATGACTTGTAAGTTTAAAGAAAAATGTTTAACAAAAATAGTCATGAACCTTAAAATATTTTCTTTTAGAAATCATACGAAAATTGATAAGAAAACAGATGATATAAAGGAATAATGCATGATTAAATAAATAATCAAGTAAAAATGAGTTTGTATAAAATATGTTGTTTATAAAACAATGTTTTGTGAAGATATGATAATTGTGTAAAATGTAATATGTCAACATTGGAATGGTTTAAATAACACTACGATATGTAATATCATAAAAGCACTTATATATAGGAAGTACCAGCGGCGTATCCACCATGCTTTTATCATATTACACACACCTCGCTATTTAAATCACTTACCCAAACAAACCACCATTGTA
Organism: Helianthus annuus; assembly: GCF_002127325.2. Taxonomy (NCBI): domain Eukaryota; kingdom Viridiplantae; phylum Streptophyta; class Magnoliopsida; order Asterales; family Asteraceae; genus Helianthus; species Helianthus annuus. The sequence goes on along the minus strand of NC_035438.2, from coordinate 127,615,407 downwards.
AAATGTTCATGTATAATCAATTTATACTTTGGTTTTGTAAATAACATATCAAACTATGCTTTGGTTTTGAAAATAACATATCAACTATGTTTTGGTTTGAAAATAGCATATCAACTATGCTTTAGTAAATAACAAAATATACGTTGGTTTTGTACATAGTATATCAAATTATACTTTGGTTTTATAATATCACATATGGGAGCATATCAAACTATACTTTGGTAGTACATCGAAATATACAAAAGAAAATGTGATTTGGCATTACATTCAAACCTTAGTGCATCAAACTACACCTTAGAGATTATAGAAATACCACAAAGGCAATTTCTATTTGGTAAAAATTTGGTTTCTGACTTTTCATACAACAGGAATGGGGTGTCCAGTCTTATAGCACTATATCGTACTACCAATCGGCTTGATGAATGAATAAAATAAGTAAAATCCAACAATTTGTTTTATAATCTTTGAAAAATTAGTGTTTAAACCATAGATAATCATTCAATTTGTCAAAAGATAAGTACTAGAATGTATAATCATATATTGAAATCATGAAAATAACGAATAGGCACACATGTTTCACCCTAAATCATTTGAAAACAGTAAAATAGGGGACTATGTACTCACTTGAGGATGCTTAGAAGTCTTGAATAACAACCAAATAAAGCTAGAGGGATCACGGAATCAAACAACACCTAATATAGGTAACTATGTTAATAACCGGACCTAAATCGGAAGATCGGATAGAATGAGGTTTCGTGAACCAAATGAGTATTGGAACTCATATGATATGGTTTAACAAAGCCTACATACTAAATCGAAACCTAACCTAAGTGCTTATGGCCCATTACGACCCGTTTAGGAATCTTACGCTATTTTAACGCGTCGTTCACGTAAAACGCATTTGGACCGCCTAACTAGTCCTATGACAAGTATTATATGCCTTAACATATCTAATAATGCTACCTAATCAGTTTAGATGTCAAAATTTAGGTTACATATGCTTAAAATGAATTTATACATAAAAAGGGCATTTTGGTCATTTTCCTAAGGCACATAAACTACCTATCATACAACTAACTAAACGAAGTTACCATAGGGTATAACCTCGGAAGGTTATTCCCTATACAACTATGGTCACAAAATATGTTTGGTTGGATCCTAATGATCGCCCAAACGGGTCGGGTTCGAAAGTCTAAGCGGTTGTTTAGACCGTTTATCTTACGACCCTATATAAGCACTAAACTAAAAGTGACGAGTTAAACATGTTAATACATGTTTAACGAAGTTAGAAAACAAGTTTGATATCAAAACAAAGGGTTTTGATACCCAAGAATAGTTTGGTTGCAAAATACGGATAAACGCGTATTTTGACCGAAACTATGACTCGTCATCACACCTAATCAACGTGGTAATCAGTAGGTATAGTCACACGGAACTATAACCATCGTGATTACGCTCACGTTGCAAAGTTCAAACGAACTTTGTGTTGACCACTGACTGGTCAAAGAAGAAAGTCAAACACTGTCGACTTTCGTGTTTAAAAACGCATAAAAGAACGAAAGAAACTTACAAAGGGTCCAAGCTAGGAAGAATTGAATCAAAAATATTCAGGTATGAAGCATAAGCTTCAACTTAGAGTAGGAATGATTCAATTATGTGAGGTGAAAGAATGAGAAATGGTGGGTATATATACATTTCGGAGAACCGTTAGGATCGTTTCTCGTAAATCATGCTTAAATCTGGACCTTACAAGTGTGGCACAAGGTTTTACAATACTAGGGGACCTTAAAACCAGCTAATGGTATCGAGAATTTTGCATACAAAACCCTGAATTTCGACCAGATTGCTGAAAACTGGTTTCTGATCTGGGCTTTAGTCGCGGCCCGCGTAAGTAGAGGTCCTGGGCTACGCGGCCCGTGTAGACTACTTTCAGAAACTGTCAATTTTGGCCCCTGCAAGCTCAAATCTTGGGTTTTGGTGCATTTTGACACATTTAAGCCCCGTTAACCCCATTTCAAGGCTCTAAAATGAAGTTAAAGTGTAGGAAACTTAAATTATGCTCAAAAATATCTTGGATGTCGGTTTGTTTGGTCGTACGGTTGCGTTATTCGATTAATTACGACGAAAGTCGTAACGGACGCAAAAACGATCCAAATTGCGCGACGAATGGAATTTTATCATGCCAATCACTAAAATAAAATATTTTAATGATTACATAAAGTTTTGGATGTCCGGGTATATTCAGAACGTAAGATATGCGCGAAAATGCAAACATATGCACTTTTTGACGCTTTTAATCCCTACTGATCAATAAGTTTATTTTTGCGCACCAAAACACCTCAAAGCCTATTTCTAAGCTATGTAAAGGATATTTAGGGCATGTTTAACTTATGATCAAGTTCCGGCATGTTTGTTACTATACAAATCGGTATAGTTTCGCAGTTTGACGCAAATAGTCCCTGCGATCGAACAAACTTGATTCCGACACACCAAACCATCAAAACTTATTTCTAAGTTATGTAGAGGTTATTTAAGGTATGTTAAGCCTATGTCACTATCCCGGAGTGTTTGTCACGCTAAACTGATTACGTTTACGCATCAGTTCGCGTATAACTTTCCAGAAAGCGATTTAGAGCTCGAAATCGAACAAGAATTGATATGTGCAAACGATACACATATTTATAAAAATCCCAAGATTGAAACATAAGATTTCATTGGATTTGTACTTGTAAGATGGCCATGGAGGCACAGATGTCACATGGAAATCCTTATTGATTATGATTGTAATATCCAGTATCATGCAGGAAAGACTAATGTAGTAGCTGATGCTTTAAGTCGAAAGTATCATGAAAAACCCAGAAAAGTACGTTCTCTCAAACTAAATCTGCAGATAGATTTAAATGAGCAAATTAGAGAAGTACAAGGATTCGTAATCAATGACGATACTGAAAAATTAAAAGGAATGATTAAGGAACTAGAACAAGGAACATATGGAATTTGGAGATTCCATAAAAAAAGAATTTGGATACCCAAACGAGGAAACCTACGCCACCGAATTTTAGAAGAAGCCCATAAGTCTAAGTATACGATACATCCCGGTAGTGATAAGATGTATCAAGACTTAAGAAAAAATTTCTGGTGGATAGGAATGAAAAAGGATATAGCAGCCTATGTTGCCAAGTGTTTAACCTGTTCACAAGTTAAAGCTGAACATCAGAAACCCTCAGGTTTATTACAGCAACTAGAAATGCCGATATGGAAATGGGAATTGATAACAATGGACTTTGTTACCAAATTACCCAAGACATGAAAAGGAAATGATACAATCTGGGTGATTGTAGACCGATTAACCAAGTCTGCTCATTTCTTACCGATGAAGGAAACTTTCAGCATGGAACAATTAGCCAAGCTATATGTAAATGAAATAATTTCATTACATGGAATTCCTTTATCTATTGTTTCTGATAGAGATATCCGTTTTACTTCTCAGTTTTGGACTAGTTTCCAAAAAGCAATGGGAAACAAGTTAAATCTCAGCACAACTTATCGTCCTCAAACAGACAAACAAAGTGAAAGGACAATTCAGACAATGGAAGATATGCTTAGACCTTGTGTAATTGATTTCGGAGGAAATTGGGACGATCATTTACCGTTAATAGAATTTTCCTACAATAACAACTATCATACCAGTATCAATGCTGCACCATTTGAAGCACTTTATGGGCGAAAGTGCCGAACTCCAGTCTGTTGGGCAAAAATTGGAGAAAACAAACTGTCTAGACCAGAGATCGTACAAGAAACAACAGACAAGATTTTTCAAGTCAAGGAAAGACTAAAAGCAGCACCCGATCGCCAGAAAAGTTATGCGGATAACAGGCGAAAACCGTTGGAATTTCAAATCGGAGATAAAGTGTTACTAAAAGTTTCTCCATGGAAGGGAGTGGTTAGATTCATAAAAAGAGGAAAGTTAAGCCCCAGGTATGTTGGACTCTTTGAGATTATTAGAAGATAGGACCCGTAGCTTACCAGCTATGACTGCCAGAGGAAATGGCAGGAATACATGACGTATTTCATATATGTAATCTCAAGAAGTGCATAGCAGATGAATCATTAATGGTACCTCTTAAGGACATAGAGGTAAATGAGAAGCTTAAGTTTGTAGAGAAACCTCTACAAATTGAAGATAGAAAGATCAAGAATCTCAAACATAAGAGATTAGTTTTAGTCAAAGTGAAATGGGATTCCAAGAGAGGAGCATAGTACACTTGGGAACTCGAATCAGAGATGGAGAGGAAATATCCACACCTGTTCCAGTAGACCTCGAGGACGAGTTCTAAAACAAGGTGGGGAGGATATAACAACCCTCCTAAAATTCTTAAAACACCCCTATACGTCTTAAAATACATCCCGTGTACGAAAAACGGCCCCGAAATACATTTATTTTACAAAAATTAAATAAAAACAAAAATCATAGGGCTCTCGCGGGTCGCGACCCCCTTAAGGAAAGCCGTCGCCGGCCGCGACAAGGTGGCCATCGGGCGAGCCCCTAGGCCGCCACGTGTCCGATTGCATGTGAAGGCTAGTCGTCGATTCAACTAAGCTAGGGCCTACCTTAGAAGGTCTCGTGGGCCCCAAAGGGCCCCCTTGTTTCTCTCGCGGGGCGCGAGAACCCCCTGTTTCCAGCTTATAAATGGAGCAGTCGACATTCAGTTGTTCATCATTTTCTCGCAATCTCTCTCAAATCTCTAATAGTAAAAATAATTCTCGGGTATAATACCCACTAAAAAGCAAAGATCTGCCTCGATGTAAGTATTATAACCCCCAGTTACATATTAGTTACACTACCTAATTGATTTAGAGCTCCGTAACGTAGGTCAAGGCTCTGCCTGACTCAGTCGTTGGAGTTTTGTCTCGGGGATATAACTAATGTAAATTGGGTTATTATACTAACGTGTGTGCATTGTTTAACTTTAATAGATTATAACCAGGGAGTCACTAGGAAATATCTAAAATAGCAATGTGAGTAATTCCTCTCTTTGCAAACTGTTTTTACAAAACCTCAATTGTTTTTATATGAAATTTAACAGTGATTGAGTATTTGTGATTCTACAATTACTGTCGGTATGTTGGGGTTTTGTATACATAACTTGTTACTACACTGTGAGTAGTAACATGACCACAAGTTAGGATTGACAGTACCGTGGGTGGTAATTAAAGTAGATATAAACAAACGCAATTGCGGGTTGTCCTCAATGCTGTAAAATGATAAAGTTTGTTTTGATTAAACTGGGAATCACTCGCCAGTACTTCTTGCTGATAAAACTTTTTAAAACGCATTTCAGGTAACAAAATGTGAAAGCCAAAGAGAAGCCAGCTGAAGAGCACCGAAGATGTTAGTACAATAACGTCTGTAGCTTCCGTCAACATGTAGTCATATTTTGTATAGTTGTGTATATGTTTTGTATGTTTGTATGTAAAGCAGGACAGGATACGGCGAAGTTTTTGTTAAGTGCTAATGCTGCCAGCCGATCGGCTAGCCTAGCTGATCGGACAGCCCGGCCGATCGAATAGGCTGTTCGATCGGTTAGCATTGTCAGCCGATCGGCTAGCCCAGCCAATCGGCCAGCACTCTCTTATCCTGTCCTTGCCTATAAATAGTTGTTCAGTCAGCTTATTTAGAACCTTTTGACACTTTCACTTTCCAGCAACCTTTTATTAGTCTGAGTTCTTTCTGGTTCCTGTACACTTTCACATCATTCAATAGAATATCAGACGGTGATTCAGAGTAGAATGTTGTCTTTGTATATCTGCTATGTGATTACATGAATTCCGCGCATTAATCACTTACGATTCAACTACGTTTTCGAATAAGAAGATCCCATCCGTGGGACCAACAAGTGGTATCAGAGCTTCAGGAAGCTGAATCGAGACCTACAAAGACGAATTCACCAGAATTTGAGCTGTTCTTATTGATTCAAAGACGAATTCACCAGAATTTGAGCTGTTCTTATTGATTCAAAGACGAATTCACCAGAATTCAAGCCATGTTTGCTGTTTCAGAGACAAATTTCGCCGGAAATTTGTTATATCTACCGATTCAACTCAAATTTCACCGGTACTTTACAATGGAAGAATTCATGAACCCTTTCAGTGAAATGTATGCATTTGCTGGTGACAGTGGAAGTGATTCAACAAACCGAACAAATGAGAATACTCCAAGTACGAGAAAGACGTTGTCTGATGCACTTAGTGTGGAAAGCGCTTATGGAACCTATAATAAGCCACCAAAGCTGTTAGCAATTGAAGAATATAATCGTTGGGCAAAACGATTCGAGGAATGGTTGAAAGCCTTCGCGTACCCTAGTTGGAAAAGCTTAAAAAATGGTTTTAACAATGGAAGAGATGACTTTGAAAACATGTCAGAAAATGAAGAAATTGAATACTTTGTGGCTGAACAGAAATGTATAGCTTTGATTAACCAGTCAGTGAGAGAAGATATAATCTCACTGATTGAGTATTCAAACGCTAAGGATCTTTGGGAAAAATTACAAAAGAAATGTGTGGGTACTGCAGAGATCATTAAAAACAAAATGAAATTACTAAAAAAAGAATTTGATTTGTTCGGATGTCTTAAAAATGAGTCTGTTCCAAAAATGATTGAACGTTTCGGGCATCTAAAGCTAGAGTTGGCTAGACATGGGATTGTGTTTACTCAAGAAGAGCTTGTAGACAAATTATTTGATTCTTTGCCAGACGAAATGGATTGGCAATACTTCGCATTGATGATCAAGAATACAATCCAGCCAAATGCTCTAACGGTTGATTTGCTGATAGAGAAACTTGAGAGTCATGAGCTCGAAATAAAGAAAACACATAGAGTCAATCACTCGTTATATCAACAAAATGTGGAACTTTATTATCCAAAGAGCTTGATTCAAAAACAGGATCTCCGAAAACAGCCTTCACCGCAGAAAGTTCACAACCAATGACTCAAGAAACCTCACACAGTGGTTTTCATGGAGGAATGTCTTCCAACACTACAAGTCAAGGACCATCTTCAAGCACATCAAACCAACAGCAATCAGCACCAAAGAATGTCTTTCAATGTAACATTGCAGTTGACTTGAAAAATGGTCAAAATTTCAGTGAGGAGTCGGCGAAACAACAGATGATTTTCTTAGCATCTGTATTGGAGTCATATGAAGGGTTACTAGCCGGGAAGATAGGTAACACCAATCTGACGAAGGAAGACTATGATCAAATAGATCCTGAAGAAATGGAGCTTATCGACATTCGTTGGGCTATGGCCAGTACTGTTCGTCGAGCACAGCGTTTCATGGAAATCAGCGGCAGGAAAACAATTGGTGTTCCATCTACCAAATTGGGTTTCGATAAGTCTAAAGTGACATGCTTCAAATGCAAACAAAAAGGTCACTTTAAACGTGAGTGCAGAAACGAGTATGCTGATGAGTCTGCTAATCCGTTCTGAGAAGATTACTATAAGAAAGCCATTTACCATCAGAACAAATCGGAACCTCCAAGGCTGAAGCAGATTGAAGAAAAAGATAAGGAAAAGTCAAGAGCTCTAGCAGTCATTCATGATGATGAGGGATACGACTGGAGTGAGATATTGCCTGAAGAAGATGCAGTTGGTTACGCATTCGCAGCAGGAAAGATTGTTGCATTCAAAGATACAAGAACAGAAGAAGAAAAGTTTGTGAACAGAAGAATGAAAGCCCAAACAAAAGTAAGCAGAATCTATACCATTTACAAAGAAGCAAAAAGGGCTAAAAGGTGGGATCCAGACAGAGAATGTTACCTTGATCCTCAAGGTAATATCGCAATCGATCCAAATTCACTCAGTGTTGATGCAATCATTCAGCAATATGCTGAAGAAGAGGAAGCTAGACAAAGAGAATGGTGGGGTGAAAGTGAAAAGAAAGTGGAAGAGAAAAAAGAAAAGGTGAAGTTGGTAGAAAAGAAGATCGATGATGGATTGATAGATATATCACAGGAACTCACAGCCGAAAATCTGAAGAATATGGTAGACAAAGTTCTAGCTGCAAAAGAACTGGAGGTAGATTCTAGTTCTGGAACTAAGTCAAACGGCCAGGTCAGTCAGATTAACACGAATGAAGTGTTAGGTAAGAAAGAGAAAAGCGAAAGTGACTGCAAGAATTGCAGGAAAAACTGCAAAGATTGTAGTACTATCGCTTACCTCAACAACAAAAAGGTTGAAGATCTGACAAAAAGGGTCAGAGAGGTAGAAAATCAGATCTTGAACCGGGATAAATTGCTAAAAGCTTCAAATGATCATGCAAAAGAGTTAACACAAAAAATTGAAAGTGATAAAAGTGACATAGAAAGAACTAAGAAAGAAAATGAAAAACTTATTCTTGAAAATCGTCACATCACCGAAAATTTTGAGAAGCTTAAGCGAACGGTTAAAGATTCGGATGATCGAAATGGCAAGACAACAAAAGAAAATGTTCAATTGACGGGTGTGTTAAGGGTAAAAGAGGAATTAATCAATAAACAACTGGATGAAATTGCTAATCTGAAGCTTCAATTTCAAGAAGCAAAAATCGAAAACGAACGCATCCAATTAAAACTAACCAATTACAACTCCGCAAGCTTTGTTTTGCAGCACATTGTTCCCAAACCAATCGGGAAAAATAAAGCTGGCAAAGATGTATTTTCGGACGGAACTGGGGTGGGATATCATCAAGTTCCACCACCCGTTTTAAACAATTTCTCAAAGAAAAAGTCCGGACTGGTTAATGATGAGAAAGAAATAAAACTTCCAGAGTCAATAGATGTTACATTCTCATCATCATCATCTGATGATAGTGTTCAGATTGACATTGTCAAAAGCATGGCAGAAAGCGTTTTAGAGTCTGATTCTAATGAAGATGATGGATGTTTCTTTGATAACTACATTCTGAAACAAAAGTCCAAGAACAACTTAAATGACGAACCAAATCTTGTCATGTACAAGATGTTGGGTTCAGATAGGTTGTTTTCGGATTCTGAGTTTCCGATTGAGAATGTAAATGTGAACAAATTGAAAAATGTTTACAAATTGGTCAAAGTTGAGCTGTCAGAAGTGAATAATCTGAACCAAACAAAAAGACAAATGAATTTTGAGAAAGATAAAGCTTACTACGAGAAACCTATTGTTCCACCATGTTTTTCTAACAACAAACGAAACAACTGGTCGGGTGGATATCAGGGTGGTAAGTCTTATCAGAAGAGAAATGTTCAAAATATTCAAAACAAGAAATTTGTTGAAAAGAAAGTATTTGTGAACAGTTCAAGTTCATTTTCTAAAGAAGAACCTGAAATCTTTTCAAAATCAAACAAAGAGTTCTTTGAAGAAAAGGTCTCTCAACCTCAGTCTGAACGCACAAGTCGGGTAGCTGACACCCGAACATGCTTCAGATGCAATCAAGTTGGGCATATTGCACGAAAGTGTACCAACTTGAAGCTTAAGACTGAAGTTGTTGAGAGTCAAAAGAAGAAAGAGTTTGTGAAAGGTAAAGCACAAATTGTTGTTGAGAAAAAGAGTGTGAAAGATGACAACACCAAAGTGAAAAATGAACCCGTAAAGAAGTTGGTAACTAAAAACGATAAATTTTACAAAAGGGTTGCATTATCTCAACAAATTTGGAAACCAAAAAGTGAGAAGAAAATTTCAATTTCTGAGGTGAAAAAGTCTGAAGAATCAATTACGGTTGATTATGATGCAAATTTTCCACCTCTCAAGGCTGAAAATTTGAAAATTCAAATTGCGAGAGTCAAGGTTACACCTAAGGCTGATGAGGCCTGGGTGGACTCGATGTTTGACTAAACAATTTGAATTGCCGGAGCTTCCTTGATCGCGAAGCATGAATCGGCATCCTTTATTGAAATGTTTTAACCATGATTAGTTTATGTGCAGGATCTTCCACAACTTGTTTCAAGATGGATCATGGATAGTGGAGCCTCCAGACATATGACAGGGAAGACAACATTGCTGTACGATGTAAGGAATATAAATGGAGGGTATGTTGGATTCGCAGGCAATCAAGGTGGTCGTATAGTTGGTGAAGGAACGTTATCCAATGGGATTGTAACGTTTGAAAGAGTCAATTACATTGCTGAGCTGGAGAACAACCTACTAAGTATTTCTCAGATCTGTGACAGAAAGTACACCACTCACTTCACTGACAAAGAGTGTTTGATACTAAAACCGGGATTTGTTGTACCCGATGAGTGGGTTATCATGAGGGCACCAAGAGTCAACGACCTATATGTATTGGATATGAGCATAGCTACAACAACCACAGGTCAGGCTCATTGTTTTGTGTCAAGAGCAACAGAGAAGGAGTCAAGATTATGGCACCGAACGATGGGGCATATACATCTTAGAAAAATGAATCATTTGGTCCACAATGATCAGGTTACAGGAGTTCATATCAAAGGTTTTCATCTAGAAGGGGAGTGTATAAGTTGCATCAAAGGTAAACGGAAGAAAAAGTCGCACCCCAAAAAGCAAGTCAATTCAGTTTCACGACCGCTGGAAAGACTTCACATGGATTTATTTGGTCCTGTGAATGTCAAAAGCATTACAGGAGATTACTATTGCTTGGTTGTCACTGATGATTATTCTAGATTTTCTTGGGTATCTTTCTTGAAGACAAAGGATGAAACGTTTGACAGTCTGATGGCGTTATTCAAAAAGATTGAGAATTTGTACCAGAGGCGTATCCGTAGGATTAGAAGTGATAATGGTACTGAATTCAAAAACAACAAGATGGAAGAATTTTGTGAAGAAAGAGGTATACAGCATGAGTTTAGTGCTTCGTACACTCCACAGCAGAATGGAGTAGCAGAACGAAAAAACCGGACACTAATCGAGACAGCCAGAACTATGCTCACAGATTCAAAACTTCCAATAAATTTTTGGGCTGAAGCTGTTTCCGCCGCATGCTATACTCTCAACAGAGTTCTCACTGTCAAGAAATTCAACAAAACATGTTTTGAATTGATCAATAACCGCAAGCCTAATTTGAAGTATCTTGAACCGTTCGGGTCACCCTGTACGGTGATAGAACCTTTTGGAAAATTTGGTCCGAAGTGCATTGAGGGTATATTTGTTGGATATGCAAGTCCTTTGCGTCGTTTTTTCGTGCCAAGTGAAAAGCGGATTATTGAAGCTATAAATGTTGAATGTCAAGGTAATACGATGCCGCCTCAGAACCCAGGAGATTCATGGCGTTACCACTACGACACGTTGTGGGATTCATTTGATGTAATGGAAGAACCTGAATATGAAGAAGACTTCTTTGATGAGTTGGATATTCTTAGAGACTATGAGTCATCAGAAGAAAGATTTCCAGCAAAGTATTCTAGGCAATCTTAGAAAACTTCAAATGATGATGAAGCAGGTCCTAGTAATGCTGGTGAACAAGATGATACTCCACAAACTCCAGAGAATCAGACGGCAACAAATGATGATACAACATCTGATGTTGGTCCAACTTTTGATCATGGGGATTCAGAATCTGAGGGGGAGCAAATCCAGATCTTAGATCAAGCAGATCCTATCAGTGAAGAAGGTGCAAATCAAAATGTCACTAATCTGGAAGGCAATGTAAATGTTCCGAGTGAAGTAATGCCCAGAACTCTTTCATATCATCCAGAGGAGCTGATCATCGGAGAGCTTCAATCAGGAGTTCGCACCAGACATGAAATTGATCAAGGACTTACTAGTTTTTATTCATCAGTAGCACCTCTACAAACTGAATTTTCACTATGTTGTTTTATCTCGCAGATCGAACCTCGAACTTACAAAGAGGCGCTTTGTGACAACTCGTAATTTGAACCTACTTTCTGTAACGCTACGTGCTTACGTGAGCTACTTTAATTGAATGAATGCATGTTTACATGATATGTGTTTCTATTGTATGTTACGAATTAAATGCTTGTACGTATGTTACTCGAACTAAAACCGCACAACATGGATCGATCACACCAGGCCATTTGGGCCGTAAACCTTGTAATCGGAACCAAGGGGCAACCCAAGTGGGGTTCGGCCCATCCCTCTTTGATTGTTTAACAATTAGGGTGTTAGTAACCACCATCCATTGTTACCAAGACACTTAACACACACAAGTTGCAAAACCCTAGCTCTTCTCTCTCTCTCTTTCGCGAACCGAAGGCAGCCAAGCATCCCTCCTCACCGAAGCTTTCTTGTAATCGGATCACCCTCTATCTTCTGGTTAGTGTCTTGTTTTATGATTTCGTGTTGATAGATGTGTGTTTATAATAGTCATGCATGATGATATAGGATTTTTGATTAGCATGATTGATCTTGTTGAATGATATGTGGTTACTTGACATGAAATCGGCTCACATGTATTGCAGTATAGATTGAGTTAGAGTTGTTAATCATATGATACTCGAATTAATCGGCTGGGATATTGTTAAACTCGGATAATATGGTTAAGTTATAGAGTTTAAATCCGATTATATGTGTTGTGGTAAATTGTTGTTCAAGCTTGTTCATATGTATGATGTTAGGGTTCATACGAATTCAAAGTTGTATACCGTGTTTGATCTAAATGTGAAACTGCTAATCCGTTTGTTGAATTTACGGAATGATTGAAATTGCAATTAAGGAAACCAGGAATTAGTTACACATCCGGTCGCAACAAGAGGTTGCGAGTCGAAAGCACTTAGTCTCGACTCGAGACCGACACACTCCAACACAAAACAGCATGAACCGAAACCCCGGTTGCGAGTCACGTTCCGACTTGAGACCAGACCACGACAACTCGAGAACTCCTTGTTGCGACTCGAGACTAAGAAAACAGCACAAACCGAGACCACGGTTGCGAGTCCGGTTGCGACTCGAGACCGTGTGATCTCGGCTAGAACATGATGACTCGAGACTACCCTGTTGCGACTCGAGACCATGCATACGTACACACTGTTGGGCCTGCACACTATTACGAGCCCAACTGATTGGGCTGAACACTTGGACTCCGCTTGTTTACGTGCTTGTTTACGTGATTACCTATACGTGGAATACAATGTTGAATACTTGTACAACCTGTTACAAAATGTGTGGAACAAACATGCACTACTTGTATACGAATCTGACCAGTACAATAACTTTGGTAGGACGTGGTTAATCGCTCTATAACTTAATTTGTCACAACTGAGAAGAACCCGCAGCAATCCTGATTTCTCACTTCGCTTCTCTCACACTTAACGCTTGCCAATTTCGGGACGAAATTTCCTTCAAGTTGGGGATGATGTGACAACCCGAACCTTTAAGGTTTGTAACATTGTACCTTACGATCTTAATTCCTTACCATTCAATCTTAATTAAAGTGTTTGCAACTCGACCGATTAACCCAGTGTCAATTATCCGCGTAAATCCTTATATTTATGCCCTCTATGCTGACCCAGTTGTGCCCGGTTTGACTAATTGAAAGATGAAGACTGTCATTAGTCCAATTAGAAATCGGCCCACTAAGCGTTCTAATGCCCATGCCCTCTGATTAAAACTAATTTACTTAATATTGATGTGGGCTTAGGCCCAATCCGGTTATGAGCATGCAAGTCGGCCAAACCATTACCAATATGTATGCGTATCTTATTAGGATTGCTTCACCATAAAACAAACCCTACTCCCTTCATAATTACGTGCGGCACAGGAGACCTTTTCCCCTCTCACCATCGAAGTTTTCATATTGAGCACTCACAATCCGGTTAGTCTTTAATTGAAGCATATGTGGCCTTTAATCGATGATCATGCTTTCGTGTTATAATAATCCTTATTTGATGATCGTGGCATGTGAATCTGATGTAACGAGTGGATATATACATGGACGTATGAATGATTAACCTAATGATATTGTATACTAACATGAGACTAATGATTTAGTGTGGATGTATGTCGATGTTATATGTGTTATATGTGCTGATTTAATGAATTGTTGTGTGAGTCGATTGAATCATGGGCACTACTGTTAGAGTTTGCAATGATAATATGGTTGTCAATTGTCTAAGGTATAGAAATTGTATGGTGATAAACTGTTGATACATGATTCATATTAGTGCACAAGCTCATAGTTAATAACTGCTAGAAGGGGTTTCATGTTAACAAATTGTGTGAATCAAAGAAAGGGCTTAACATGTTGACTCTTGCAATCCGTAACTGGGTTTTAAGGTTGTTGGGTCTTGCATGGTAAATGAGTTGTGCAAACAAAGAGGAAAACAATAGGCTAATAGATTGGGCCGATATGCTTGTGTAATTGGAATATGATCCATCAACGAACTGTTATCTTATTTTGAAAACTTTCATGAACTGTTATCCTATATGATCCCTCAATTAAATCAGTGTTAATGACAATTGATACTTTGCGAGTAATGTGGAGTAGTACTTGTTGTTAAACCACGCATGTCATAGACGAATACTAAGATTGGGCCGCGAGCGGGTAACGGCTCTCTCTTCATCAGGTTACACACACAAATATTCGTTGGGCCATGTATTGAACACTTGGGCCGGGGTATATTGTTGGGGCTGCACCTATAAACGTTGGCCCAACTAGGTTCACGGTGAGGATGGGCCGTGCAACCTTAGCGGTATTGTGGTGGGCTAATGGACCCACACATGGTTTAACTGATTTTAGTGTTGGGCTCATGTCGTGGGCCGCACACACACAATTTTTGTGTGGGTTCTATGGATAGTTAGGCCTGGGTTAATTGAGCCGTATACCGGTATAGCAAACTGATTGAATTGCTGAATTATTAGACCATAAGCGAACATGTATATAAAGGTGTAAGCAGTCAAGGGTTATTATGTGTACCTGATGAATGAGGTGAATACGTGTATTACTGGCATAGCATGTGCAATAGTATGTGTAAATACTTGGGTGATACTTATTTGATGTATACGTAGAGAATGAAATTTATTTGCGCACGAAACTGATTATTAATGATAAACACGATAGGTCCTGGTTAACCAACTTGGAATACGTAATTTAATCTTACCGAGCAAACCAAAGGTGAGTTCATTGCTCTTTTCTCAAGCATGGATCCCAGGGAAGGGATAACGGGTAACGTTCCGAGGAGGAATGCATGTGTAATGGGATGTTGGTTATCATACTCAGTTTTCTATCATTGTAAGACCACTACATCTACCGGGTCGTTGCTTGTAGGGCAACGGGGGTTATTAGTTGATAGCGCTATTAGGTTTGGCACCCTCACGACGTTCGAGGAGAACGGGCGTGAACTAATTACCTTAAAACATGACCAATGCTTTGATAGAGGCATTGGGGTTGGCAATCACATATCATATGGCCATTCGGTAATCGAGTAAATACAACATCGAAACATCAAACATCACAACAACAAACAACATATCGTTTTGTAAACTGTATTACTCACATGATCGGTAACACAACTTGGTAAACAAACACAAACCTTGAACTCACCAGCGTAGTCTGACGCACTTGTTTACATGCTTGTAGGTAATTATTGAAGGAACTTGGGAGCTTGCCGTCTGATGCTGCTGGAGTGGTTATGGTCATAATAAACAATTATGTTGATTTGGTTTTCATTCATTTACGCACTTATACATTTATGCTTCCGCTTAATACTTTGGTTTTGGGTTAACTTTTCAAACGATACATTTCTTTCAATTGGGTATTTTAATACATTATAACTTGTGTTTGATATGATTGGTGGCTCTTTGTTGGATCGTTGCACCTCCAATAGGGACATACCCTAGGTGGTAATTTGGGGGTGTGACAGTTTGGTATCAGAGCCAGGTTATAGAGAACTCGGTTTTAAAACGTTTTCATAAAACCAGACTATAACCGAATTGATCCAAACGATGACCATGACACTCAGCTTCAGACTGCAAGGTTCGTTCCTCGTTAGCTTATGCTTTATATGCCTAGTAAACGTAACTATATTTATAGCATGCACGATACGACATGGTAGGCATCATGACACATTGATAGTGTAACATAACACTTACATCTAGTAAATCCTAATCTTGTTGGTAGTGCTTGTTTTGTGTTGATTGGGGTGGGAGAAACTTCAAACATAAGTTAAGAAGCATCGAGAGGAGCATGCAAACCGCCTTATTATCATGGGTGCACACATAATAATAACGCGTGGTGCATGCAAATCCCAATGAGGCTTAACGAGTGTAAGAGGGGTTCTTCCCTGTTTGTGTATTAACATGGTAGTTAATCGTTCTTAACGTGATAAACCTGAACACCTTCCTCATTTTCGACTCCTAAATTAGTTCATTTCCATATATAGAAACATGAGTGGACGAGGACACGGACGTGGTAGCATCAACATGACTCAAGCTGAGTTAACAAATCTGATAAACACACGTGTGGCTGAGGCTCTGGCAGCCTACCAAGCTGCGCACCCGAACAACCAGTCTGCCTGTACGTTCAAGATGTTTATGGATTGTAAGCCACAGACCTTCAGCGGGACGGAAGGGGCTGTGGGACTATTGAGGTGGTTCGAGAAAGCTGAGTCTGTGTTCGCTATGAGCAACTGTCCCGTGGGGGACCGCGTGAAGTATGCGACAGGCACGCTTGAGGATGGTGCCTTAACCTGGTGGAATGCCCAGGTTCAGTTGCTGGGTATTGATGCAGCAAACGCTACTACTTGGGACGACTTCAAGGAATTAATGAGGGAGGAATACTGTCCTCGTGATGAGATACAGAAGCTAGAGAACGAGTATTACGATCTGAAACTAGTGGGATCTGAGGTTGAAGCGTACGTGAAGCGGTCGTATGAGTTGGCTGACTTGTGTCCGAATTTGTCTCGACCTATGTCACGAAGGATCGAGTTATTCATCAAGGGGTTACCTCCACGAGTGAAGGGTTTGGTTACTGCTGCAAACCTCAATAACTTAACCCAGATTGTCCGGTTAACTCACAAGATTATTGATCAGGAGGTGGAAAGCAACTCACTGCCACCGCGTGTTTCTAAAGCTACTACTGCCGCCACCACAGCCACTATTCCTGTCACTGATAGTAAGCGTAAGTGGGGTGATATGGACAAGGCGTCCAACTCGGTTCAGCCCCAAAAGAAGACAGACACTGGCAGTACACGCAGCTTTAGCCAATCATCCTCAGTGAACCAAAATCAGAGACCTTATGTGGGAAAGAAGCCTCAGTGTAGCAAATGTGGGTTTCATCATTATGGGCAGTGTGATCGAGTTTGTCGCAGGTGCGACAAGGTAGGCCATGAGGCCAAGGATTGTAGGGCTCCTCAACCAAAACAGCAGCAGCAACAGACTCAGCCGAATCAGAGACAGCAAGGGCAGCAATCTCAGCAGAGTCAGGGGTCTAGAAAAGGATGTTATCAGTGTGGGGCTGAGGGGCATATGAAGCGGGATTGCCCACAATTGAAACAGAATGCAGGTGGTAACAACGCAGGGAGCAATGGTGGGAACAATGGGGGTAACGTGGCGCGTGGACGTGGATTTACTATTGGAGCTGGTGAAGCTCGGAACGACGGCAATGTGGTTACTGGTACGTTCTCTGTTAATGGTGTTTATGCTTCTATATTATTTGATTCGGGCGCCGATTGGAGTTATGTGTCTACGGGGTTTAGTAGTCGTTTAGGATTGAGTCCCACACCTCTTGTTGTTAAACATGTAGTGGAAATAGCAAATGGTAAAACTATTGAAGCGTCTCATGTCCTCATGGGTTGCAAATTAGACCTCTTAGGTCAAGTATTTGACATTGACCTACTCCCTGTCACTCTCGGAAGCTTCGATGTAGTTGTCGGAATGGATTGGTTATCCAAATATCAGGCAGAAATTCTCTGCAAGGAGAAAGTCGTTCGTATTCCCCTTGCTAGTGGTGAATCTTTATCGGTTCAGGGTCATCGTAGCGGTGCTATAGTAGGTATTATCTCAGCCATGAAGGCTCTAAGTTGTCTACGTAAGGGCTATCCTTCCCTTTTGGCCCTTGTTACTGACTCTCAAACTGACGAGAGGAAACTCGAAGACCTTCCTGTTGTTCGAGAGTTTCCTGATGTTTTTCCTGAAGAGCTTCCTGGTTTACCTCCACATCGTCAGGTGGAATTTCAGATTGAACTCCAGCCAGGAGCAGCACCGATTGCTCGTGCTCCATACCGTCTTGCACCAGGAGAGTTGCAAGAATTATCGAATCAACTTCAAGAGTTACTAGACAGGGGTTTCATTCGTCCTAGCTCTTCTCCTTGGGGAGCCCCTGTATTATTTGTGAAGAAGAAGGACGGGTCTTTTCGTATGTGCATCGACTATCGCAAGCTCAACAAGGTGACGATCAAGAACCGTTATCCTCTGCCGCGTATTGACGATTTGTTTGACCAGCTGCAAGGGTCAAGTTTGTATTCCAAGATTGACTTGAGGTCAGGATATCATCAGGTACGGGTTAGAGAGGAGGATGTGCCTCGAACAGCTTTTCGAACGCGGTATGGCCACTATGAATTTCTGGTTATGCCATTTGGGATGACCAACGCACCAGCGGTCTTCATGGATCTCATGAACCGCGTGTGCAAACCTTACCTTGACGACTTCGTTATCGTTTTCATTGACGACATATTGATCTACTCCAAGAACAAGGAAGACCACGAGCGCCATCTTCGCCTTATTTTGGAGCTCCTGAGGAAGGAGCAGTTGTACGCAAAGTTTTCTAAGTGTGACTTCTGGATTCGGGAAGTACATTTTCTCGGGCACATCATTAATGAAATGGGTATTCATGTGGATCCTGCCAAGATCGATGCTATTCGAAATTGGGTGGCACCAAAGAATCCTTCGGAGGTGCGTCAATTTCTTGGTCTTGCGGGATATTATCGTCGGTTTATCCGGGATTTTTCTAAGATTGCTCAACCCCTCACCGCCCTGACTCAAAAGAAAGTTGTTTATTCTTGGGGATCGAACCAGGAAGAAGCTTTTCAGCTCTTAAAGTAGAAGTTGTGCAGCGCGCCGATTTTATCGCTACCAGAGGGTACTGAAGATTTTGTGGTTTATTGCGATGCGTCTATTCAGGGTCTCGGCTGTGTGTTGATGCAGCGAGACAAGGTGATAGCTTATGCTTCTCGACAGTTGAAGGTACACGAGAAGAACTATACGACACACGACCTGGAGTTAGGAGCCGTAGTCTTTGCGTTGAAGATTTGGAGGCATTACCTGTACGGTACCAAGTGTACCATCTATACCGATCACAGGAGTCTTCAACATATCTTCGACCAGAAGGAATTGAATATGCGGCAACGTCGTTGGGTCGAGCTGTTTAATGATTATGAGTGTGCTATCAAGTATCATCCGGGTAAAGCTAATGTTGTAGCTGATGCCCTTAGTCGCAAGGAACCGAAACAGAAACGTGTTCGTGCCCTACAGCTTATTATTCACTCTGATTTACCTGCCCGGATTCGTTCAGCTCAGATTGAAGCGTTAAAGGAAGAAAATATCGAAGCCGAAGGATTACGAGGGCTACACAAGAAAAAGTTTGAGCAACGGTCTGACAATATCTACTACTTCCTGGAACGGATATGGGTTCCTTCATTTGGTGATCTTCGGGAACTTGTGATGGACGAAGCACACAAGTCACGATATTCTATTCATCCAGGGTCTGATAAGATGTACCAGGACCTCAAGATTTTGTATTGGTGGCCGAACATGAAGGCTATTATTGCCACCTACGTGAGTAAGTGTTTGACCTGTGCTAGGGTCAAGGCAGAGTACCAGAAGCCTTCGGGTCCACTTCAGCAGCCGGAGATACCTATGTGGAAATGGGAACAGATTGCTATGGATTTTGTTACGGGGTTACCTAGAACACAGGCAGGGAATGACACTATATGGGTGATTGTCGACCGTCTCACAAAGTCAGCACATTTCCTAGCAATCAAGGAGACAGATAAGTATTCACAACTCGCAGCAGTGTACCTTAAAGAGGTGGTTTCTAGGCACGGGGTGCCGACTTCTATTATTTCTGATCGAGATCCTCGTTTTACTTCAGAGTTATGGCAGGCCATGCATAAGTCATTCGGCTCACGTCTCGATATGAGCACGGCTTATCATCCACAAACGGATGGTCAGAGTGAGCGCACTATTCAGACACTAGAAGATATGCTGCGAGCATGCGTTATTGATTTCGGGAAAGGATGGGAAAAGCACTTGCCGTTGGTAGAGTTTTCCTACAACAACAGCTACCACACCAGTATCAAAGCGGCACCATTTGAGGCACTGTACGGGAGTAAGTGTCGTTCACCCCTCTGCTGGGCTGAGGTGGGTGATAGCCAGATCACAGGTCCTGAGATGGTACTCGAAACTTCAGATATGATCGTAAAAATCAGAGAACGTATGGCAGCTGCTCGTGATCGCCAGAAAGCCTATGCAGACAAGCGTGCCAAAGAAGTAGTGTTTGAAGTGAATGACCGAGTAATGCTGAAAGTCTCACCGTGGAAAGGGGTGGTACGCTTTGGGAAGCGGGGCAAGCTGAACCCACGTTATGTTGGGCCGTTTAAAGTTCTTGAGCGTATCGGTAAGGTGGCGTATAGGCTAGAGTTACCTACCGAGCTGGGTAATGTTCACGACGTATTTCATGTATCACAGTTAAAGAAGTGTTATGCTGATGATCCCTTAGCGGTACCTCTTCAAGAGCTGAAGATCGATGACAAGTTGCAGTTTGTTGAAGAGCCTATAGAGATCATGGATCGGGAGGTCAAGGTGCGTAAACACAGTCGTATTCCCATCGTTAGAGTTCGTTGGAACTCAAGACGTGGACCGGAGTTCACGTGGGAGCGCGAGGATTAGATGAAGCTCAAGTATCCTCACCTCTTTCCCAAAGACAAAGCAGAGTCAAGCAAAACTGGTGAATCTCGGGGCGAGATTCCTCTTCAAGTTGGGGATGATGTCACAACTGAGCAGAACCCGCAGCAATCCTGATTTCTCACTTCGCTTCTCTCACACTTAACGCTTGCCAATTTCGGGACGAAATTTCCTTCAAGTTGGGGATGATGTGACAACCCGAACCTTTAAGGTTTGTAACATTGTACCTTACGATCTTAATTCCTTATCATTCAATCTTAATTAAAGTGTTTGCAACTCGACCGATTAACCCAGTGTCAATTATCCGCGTAAATCCTTATATTTATGCCCTCTATGCTGACCCAGTTGTGCCCGGTTTGACTAATTGAAAGATGTGGACTGTCATTAGTCCAATTAGAAATCGGCCCACTAAGCGTTCTAATGCCCATGCCCTCTGATTAAAACTAATTTACTTAATATTGATGTGGGCTTAGGCCCAATCCGGTTATGAGCATGCAAGTCGGCCAAACCATTACCAATATGTATGCGTATCTTATTAGGATTGCTTCACCATAAAACAAACCCTACTCCCTTCATAATTACGTGCGGCACAGGAGACCTTTTCCCCTCTCACCATCGAAGTTTTCATATTGAGCACTCACAATCCGGTTAGTCTTTAATTGAAGCATATGTGGCCTTTAATCGATGATCATGCTTTCTTGTTATAATAATCCTTATTTGATGATCGTGGCATGTGAATCTGATGTAACGAGTGGATATATACATGGACGTATGAATGATTAACCTAATGATATCGTATACTAACATGAGACTAATAATTAGTGTGGATGTATGTCGATGTTATATGTGTTATATGTGCTGATTTAATGAATTGTTGTGTGAGTCGATTGAATCATGGGCACTACTGTTAGAGTTTGCAATGATAATATGGTTGTCAATTGTCTAAGGTATAGAAATTGTATGGTGATAAACTGTTGATACATGATTCATATTAGTGCACAAGCTCATAGTTAATAACTGCTAGAAGGGGTTTCATGTTAACAAATTGTGTGAATCAAAGAAAGGGCTTAACATGTTGACTCTTGCAATCCGTAACTGGGTTTTAAGGTTGTTGGGTCTTGCATGGTAAATGAGTTGTGCAAACAAAGAGGAAAACAATAGGCTAATAGATTGGGCCGATATGCTTGTGTAATTGGAATATGATCCATCAACGAACTGTTATCTTATTTTGAAAACTTTCATGAACTGTTATCCTATATGATCCCTCAATTAAATCAGTGTTAATGACAATTGATACTTTGCGAGTAATGTGGAGTAGTACTTGTTGTTAAACCACGCATGTCATAGACGAATACTAAGATTGGGCCGCGAGCGGGTAACGGCTCTCTCTTCATCAGGTTACACACACAAATATTCGTTGGGCCATGTATTGAACACTTGGGCCGGGGTATATTGTTGGGGCTGCACCTATAAACGTTGGCCCAACTAGGTTCACGGTGAGGATGGGCCGTGCAACCTTAGCGGTATTGTGGTGGGCTAATGGACCCACACATGGTTTAACTGATTTTAGTGTTGGGCTCATGTCGTGGGCCGCACACACACAATTTTTGTGTGGGTTCTATGGATAGTTAGGCCTGGGTTAATTGAGCCGTATACCGGTATAGCAAACTGATTGAATTGCTGAATTATTAGACCATAAGCGAACATGTATATAAAGGTGTAAGCAGTCAAGGGTTATTATGTGTACCTGATGAATGAGGTGAATACGTGTATTACTGGCATAGCATGTGCAATAGTATGTGTAAATACTTGGGTGATACTTATTTGATGTATACGTAGAGAATGAAATTTATTTGCGCACGAAACTGATTATTAATGATAAACACGATAGGTCCTGGTTAACCAACTTGGAATACGTAATTTAATCTTACCGAGCAAACCAAAGGTGAGTTCATTACTCTTTTCTCAAGCATGGATCCCAGGGATGGGATAACGGGTAACGTTCCGAGGAGGAATGCATGTGTAATGGGATGTTGGTTATCATACTCAGTTTTCTATCATTGTAAGACCACTACATCTACCGGGTCGTTGCTTGTAGGGCAACGGGGGTTATTAGTTGATAGCGCTATTAGGTTTGGCACCCTCATGACGTTCGAGGAGAACGGGCGTGAACTAATTACCTTAAAACATGACCAATGCTTTGATAGAGGCATTGGGGTTGGCAATCACATATCATATGGCCATTCGGTAATCGAGTAAATACAACATCGAAACATCAAACATCACAACAACAAACAACATATCGTTTTGTAAACTGTTTTACTCACATGATCGGTAACACAACTTGGTAAACAAACACAAACCTTGAACTCACCAGCGTAGTCTGACGCACTTGTTTACATGCTTGTAGGTAATTATTGAAGGAACTTGGGAGCTTGCCGTCTGATGCTGCTGGAGTGGTTATGGTCATAATAAACAATTATGTTGATTTGGTTTTCATTCATTTACGCACTTATACATTTATGCTTCCGCTTAATACTTTGGTTTTGGGTTAACTTTTCAAACGATACATTTCTTTCAATTGGGTATTTTAATACATTATAACTTGTGTTTGATATGATTGGTGGCTCTTTGTTGGATCGTTGCACCTCCAATAGGGACATACCCTAGGTGGTAATTTGGGGGTGTGACATAATTGAACTGTGTGTATCATACCGAGCAACCCCAGGTGAGTTCATTGCATTTCTCAAGCATGCGTCCCGGTGGTTTGGGACAACTGGTAAACATTTGGAAGGGAAACATTGGGTAAACAACTTAATCGGTTTTGGTTATTGCCTGGAGGGCAATGGGGGTAATTAGTTGATAGCGCTATTAGGTGGGAAACCTCACACCGGGCCGTAAGGACGGGCGTGAACTAATTATCTAGATAGGGCTATGGTTGTTAGAGGCACACTCCTCGGATACATATGGGCACACTCCCTAGGGTATCTAACGATGGCAACATAGCAAACGGTCGTTAAGGGGTACCCACTCTCCGGATACACATGGGCACACTCCCTAGGGTATCTAACATGAGCAACATCGTAACGCAGCATCGAAACGCATTAACACATATCTGGTAACACAACACGTTAACGAAACCTTGAACTCACCAGCGTAGTCTGACACACTTGTTTGCATGCTTGTAGGTCATTGACACTTGGAACATGGGCTTGCTATCTAGGAGTGCTGGAGTGGTCATGGATCGAGGCTTTTGGGATTAGCTTACAATTGATACATTGATTTTAAGTATTATTATGAAACAATTGCTAAACGAGTTATTAAATGCTTCCGCTACACAACCCTTTGGGATTTGATATTATGTTTTATTTAAGTATTTACTATTGGTTCAATGTGATTGGTGGCTCGAACTCTGATGCGTAACACGCCTCGCGGGATTTCCGCAAGTGGAATTTTGGGGGTGTTACACGCTTACTGAAGAATGTTGGGTCAACGCGATGCAAGAAGAGCTGAACCAGTTTGAGAAATTAGGTGTTTGGAAACTGGTGGATTTACCTGAAGGTCATAGGAAAATAAACACCAAATGGGTGTTCAAGTGTAAGAGGGACGACAGAGGAGTGGTTGTAAGAAACAAAGCTCGACTCGTTGTTCAGGGCTTCAGTCAGTAGGAGGGAATTGATTTTACCGAAGTGTATGCTCCTGTGGCAAGACTTGAAGCAATCAGAATTTTCCTAGCATTTGCATCATGGAAAAACTTTAAAGTCTACCAGCTTGATGTGAAGTCGGCCTTTCTCTACGGCAAAGTGAAGGAGGAAGTCTATGTCGGCCAGCCACCAGGCTTCGTCGACCCATACCATAAAGACAAAGTGTATCTCTTGGATAAAGCGTTATATGGCTTACACCAGGCCCCGAGAGCCTGGTATGAGACATTATCTCAGCATTTGCTAGCCAATCACTTCATCCGAGGAACAATAGACGCCACCCTCTTCACAAAGATAGTCGACGGTCACCTGCTGATAGTACAAATTTATGTGGATGACATAATTTTTGGGTCAACAAACGAGAACTTGTGCAAAGACTTTGAACAAGTGATGAAGCAAAAGTTCGAAATGTCATCAATGGGGGAAATGAAATTCTTTTTGGGACTCCAAGTTGATCAACTTCCTGAGGGAATTTTCATACACCAGACAAAGTATGTTCATGATATTCTAGAGAAATTCAGAATGTCAGGTTCTACTCCTGCGGCAACCCCATTAGCAACAAATCATGGGATTCACCCAGATCTCACCGGAGATAAGGCAGATGAAACACTTTATCGTTCCATGATCGGTTCATTGATGTATTTAACTGCTTCAAGACCCGACATTATGTATCCGACGTGCCTCGCAGCAAGATTTCAATCTAACTTGAGAGCTTCGCACTTGATCATTGTGAAAAGGATATTACGCTACCTGAAGGGAACTCCATCGTTGGGGTTGTGGTATCCTAGAAAAGGCGACTTTACGCTCGAAGGGTATTCCGACTCGGATTTCGGATGCTGCAAAGTCAATGCCAAATCAACAACTGCAGGATGCCAATTCTTTGGACCTCGCTTGGTTACCTGGCAGTGTAAGAAACAAACGTCTGTGGCGCTATCCACATGTGAAGCAGAGTACATTTCTGCCAGCAGTTGCTATTCTCAGATCCTGTGGATACAGCAACAGATACGCGACTACGGTTTGCAGTTTCTTAACACTCCTCTTTTTGTTGATAATGAGGCCGCAATAAATATAACAAAAAAACCGGTACATCACGCTAAAACCAAACATATAGAAATTCGTCATCACTTTATTCGCGATTGTTTCGAGAAAAAGTTGATACGAATTGAGAAAATCCACACTGACGAGCAAAAAGCTTATTTACATACCAAAGCATTTGATAAAACACGTTTTAAATATCTTTTAAAATTGAATGGTATGATGCTCTTGTCGGTGAAGGATGGAATTGTTGGCGTTGATGAGGATACCACTGTAGATGATGTTGATAATCAATCTGCAATGGTTTGTCGATTTTTTACATGTTTTAGTCTTTAGGGGGATATAGGTATATTTGTATATACTTTTTAGAAAATCCAAAAACATTAAAAAAATCAAAAAGTCAAAAACATGATAAAATTTCAAAATCCAAAAACAATAAAAAATGAAAAAGAGCCTGTGTAAAAAGGGAAAATGATAGTACATCAGCTAGACTGTTACGGTATGCTAAAGATTTGTAAAGTTTTAAAAGGTTTAAACAGTCTCACTAATGATGTGTCGATAGGTTTTTACACAGTCAATAGATTTGTTCGGGATATAAACTTAAAAATTCATAACGAGACTTATTTTGTGGGGAACACTATTTGGAAATATAGGTAACCCCTGAAATCTCGTTTGATAGGTCCCTTATTCTGAGATACTAGGTCTTTATACTCAGTGATATCTGGGGTATTATTCCGGGACTTCTGCTGAATGGAAGTTCTGACCTAGTCCCCGAATAATACTTTCCGCAAAATGCTTGAAACATAGCATCACCCTCAGCAAGCTGATGAAACAATAAAATTGATAGTCGCTGCTATTGAAATCAAAAGATCCTCTAAAGGGGACACACCGAAAAGTCGAAGTCGTCATCTCTCTGCGTATACGGAAGTATCGACCTGAGCTCTCACGGCCCTCGCATTTAATCCCTTACAGATATCATCTGTGGTATACTCACCTGTAAGGCTGAATACTGGGAACTTGATACGGGAGTATATTCAAAAGGTAGGACACATGAATAAGTTAAGTTCATAAGACATCTAAATCATATCCTGAATAAATTGAAATCTGTAAGAAAACTTAAAATGGATCATTATATTGACAATCGAGGTGAATTGTTAAAGCCTGAATATGAAATGAAGCTTAACTGTACTTGTAAGTTGTCTGAAAAGCTGATATGATTCCCTGACACGCTCAGCCAAAAATATGTTTGTAAATAGATTTCTTTCATTACATTCTGTCTTTCAGTTTCAGTTATACTCTTCTAGTTTAGAATCTGCTTTGAAAACTCAAAAAGATTTCGCATTTCTGCTTTATTTTTGACAAACTAAAGCGGAGGGTTGATCTTCAGATTCACAGTCTGATGCAAGTTGTAGGAAGTTGTTCTGAGCTGAAAAACAAGTTTGGAGCTAATCATTGATTCAAACAGAAATAATAAAAGGTCAAAATGCAAGTTCATTAAGTTGAAACTTGTAAATTTTCAGAAAAATGTTTGATCAAAACATCAGTTTGTCTTTGCTTCGGGTCAACCAAGGTCATTAAGGTGAACTTGGTAGACAAATTAAGTACCTAGGGTCATTAACTTGGACCTAGATACTTAAGTGGATTTCTCGAACACTGATAATGTGAAAAAGGTCAAAAAGTCAAATCAGTTTGAATGTCAAAGTGTCTTGGATCGAACAGGCCAGCCGATCGGCTGGACCAGCCGATCGAACAGCCTAGCCATTCCATTGCCACCCTATAAATAGTGGTTCTTGCTTCATTTGAACGTTTACGCACTTCGATCGAACAAGAACTCTCTCAGCCGGTTCACTGTTTTTCACTAATTATATATCATTGGATTCGTCTTTTCGAGACGATTCTAACGGTGTAATTTGGTAACCACTGTTTTCGGACAAATTGTGTACGGTTTTCTCAGTCTGTTGACGTTAAAATGTCGAACATGTCTAGTTTGAACGAGTTGTTGAGAATGGAGCATGAGGTTGGCACTACCAACAAACCACCTAAGATGATGAAGGTGGAGAACTACTTGACATGGAAGGATCGTTTTCAGTCCTTCATTGAATATCAGGATACGCGCATGTGGATATGCATCGAAGATGGTTACGTGAATCCAACACACGACTTTGAGGGCAGACCACGTCGAACAGAATATGTGAACATGCAAGATAATGATAAAAAGATGTATGAGGCTGAAAAGAGAGCCTTGGCTGCAATCAAAATGTCGTTGCCTGATAGCATCAAACATACCTTCAAAAAGTACACTAACTCAAAGGATATGTGGGATGCTTTGGAGAAAAGATACGCTGGTAATGCTGATGTCAAGAAGAACAAGATTGATCTACTGAAGAAGCAGTTTGCTGTTTTCAAGTACATGAAGCATGAGTCACTTGAAGACGTCATCACGCGTTACTACCATCTGATGTCAGAAATGGAAAACTATGAGATCGATTGCTATTCTGACGTAGAGAAAAATGACAAGCTGCTAGATGCTTTGCCTACTAAGTGGGATATCTACACTTTAATGATCAAGGGTGAAGCAGATTATGAAACAAAAGAGCTTGAAGAGGTTGTAGGAAAGTTGAGAGCTTATGAGCTCAGCATGAAGAAGAAAGATACTGGATATGATCAGGTTCAAGATCCGGCAGTGTACAATGGGCTTACATCATCTTCATCTCACAACGCTTCTAGCGACTCTGCTACTGCGTTTTTATCATGTGAGAATGAGCAGGTTATGGTGAATCAGGATGGTGATGTGTGTTTTGTTGCTGCTCCAGGAGGTTCATCAGGAGTTAAGAAAACATCAGCTTCTAAGCAGAGTACTACTGCTAAGTCAATGCCAATGAGTGTGAAGTCTGCTGAAGAGCATCTGGCTCTACTTGCTTCGTTTGTTGCTTCCTATGAAAACTATATTCAGGGAAAGATTTCTGATCCTGCTACTTTAGATGAAGACTATGATCAGATTGACCCTGATGATCTTGAAGAGATGGATTTGCAATGGCAAATGGCCATGATTTCTAGGCGTGTGAAAAGGTTCATGAACAGAACAGGAAGAAAGTTTGTGGGAAGGTCTGTTGGTTTCGACAAGGCCAAAGTGAGGTGCTTTAACTGTCAAAGTTATGGGCACTTTGCTAGGGAATGTCAGAAACAAAAGCAAGATAATTCGAGCCAGAGTTCAAACAACAGGAATGCATCAAACAACTCTAGCTCAAAGGCGTTGATCTCTACTGCAAGAGAGGGTTCATATGATTGGAGCATCCACTTAGAAAATGATGGGGATGTCTCTCAAGCATTCATGGCAGAGATTACTCCAATCGATGATGGTGAAGCTAAAGTAGATGATGCAGAAGTGAAAATGGATGCTGAGGTGAAGGTAGAGAATAGAGCTGAAGAAAAGAAAGTTGATCAGACAACAGGTGCTGAAGATGAAAAACAAAAGTCAGAATATGAAAGAGAAGCTGAGGAAAAGGATGCTAAGTATAAACAATTGGAAGCTCAGCTTGCTGCTCTAATGGCCAACCTTGACAAACAAACAGGAGAGGTAAAATCTAATTCTGTGTGTTTAAAATGTCGTGAACTACAGGGTGAGGTTGACAGGTTGTCTGCACAAAACAAAAGTTTGGTAAGTGAGATGTCTAACATTAAAGAATCAAACTTTTTTGCTAAAAGAAACGAAACGTCATACTTGAAGAAAATAAAAGGTTATGAAAGTGAACTTGAAGCCGTAACCTGCAAATTAAATGAAAAACTTCAAGTCATTGACTTAGCTCATGACATGATGGCTGAAAAAACAAAAGAGATTTCTGATAAAAACAAAGAGTTGTCAGATGCTCAACTCAAAATTGTTGAACTTGAAAAGAAATTGGGTCAATTCAGGGATTCTGCTTTTGTTATGAAACACATGATGGGTGGGTTAAAGAAGAGTAATGACAAGACTAGTGTGGGATTTCAAGGCTTTAATGAAGTCCCACCCCCTCTTAGTCATGATTATTCATTCCTACCTGATGAAGATGAGCTAACAAAGTTTATGTCAACAGCACCAAGTAGTTCCACAGCAAGTCGAGGTGATGAGTCTGAGAGAGGTGATGCTAAGAAGGATAATAACAGCAAACCAGCCTTGAAAAAGAACACTTCACAACCTAAGAATAAAAATTCGACTTTTGCTAAAAAGATAAATTTTGTTCAAGGAAGTGACATGAAAAATGAGACAGCTATTATTGAAAATGAATCGAATGTAGAGTTTGCAAAAAATAAAAACAACGAAAATTCTGAAATTAAGCAAACTGAACCAGATTCTTCTAAAGCATCATCATCAAAGCCTGAATCTAGTTCAAAGGCTTCAGATAAGAAGTCTTCGAAAAGGATGTCGTGCTTCAAATGTCACACCAAAGGACATGTAGCTAGCTGCTGTCCTAACAAAAATAATGAAGCACAGGTGAATGAGAGGAAAAGAGAGAAGTCACCAGAGAAAAATGGTGATAAGCAGGAGAGAGAGTCCAACTCTCCTGAGAAATCTGCTCCTAAGCAACCAGAGCCAGTTGCTGTTGGTGAGGATAAGGCTGAAAAAGGAACTCCACAAGTTCCTCGTTTTCAAAGAAATCAACCTAGATTTCAGCCTAGATCTCCACCAGGCAGATTTGAGAGACCTAGAAGCAGTTCACCAAGAATGAACAATCAAAATACAAATAATTTCAGAAGTCAAGGTCAATATCAAAATCGATACCAAAATAATGGTAGTCGAAATTTTTATAACAATGGCTTTAGAAATTATAACTATAATGCTTCTTGGAATCAAAATCCAAATTTTCAAAGGTCAAATAGTCCAAACACACATAGGAACCCTCAGGACCAAAGACCTAGTGGAAGTCAAAATAAATTTCCAACAGGTCTAAGATCCAAGACTCCAGTTAGGAGTAATGGATATTGGATGGACGTTCCGGTGGTTGGTGAATTTGGACGAACCAAGACCATTAAGGCTTGGGTCCCCCAATCTAACTAATCTTTTGGTTGGTGTGTGCAGGAGCTGCTAAGGAGGATTATCAACTTGTGGTATGTTGATAGTGGCTGCTCTAGGCACATGACGGGGGATGCGAGGTTGTTGACTGAATTTGAAGAATATGATGGAGGACAAGTGAATTTTGCGGGTGCTAAAGGTGGTAGGATTACTGGACGAGGAAAGGTGACCAATGGGAAGATCACACTGGACAAAGTGAACTATGTTGAGCAGCTTAAACACAATCTTATGAGCGTGTCACAAGTCTGCGACAAGGGTCACTCGGTCCATTTTACCAAGAATGAAGCATTAGTGTTGAAACCAGGTTTGAAGATACCGGACGATTGGATAGTGATGCGAGCGCCAAGGAGAAATGACACTTATGTCATGGACATGGGTGCAAAGGATCCAACTGCAGTGGTGGCGTGTTTACTATCAAAAGCATCTGAAGCTGAATCGATGTTGTGGCACAGACGCATGGCCCATATTCACTATCGCAAAATGAACTATCTTGTTAAAAATGAGCTAGTGAGAGGGGTTCCATTGCGGAGGTTTCAAGTGGAAGACAAATGTCTTCCATGTCAAAAGGGAAAACAACACAAGAAACCTCATAAATCTAAAACAGTAAATTCCATAGATGCCCCTTACGAATTACTTCACATGGATTTATTCGGTCCAGTGAACGTGAGGAGCATAGGTGGAAAGTACTATTGTTTAGTTGTCACTGATGATTACTCACGTTATTCATGGGTTTTCTTTTTAGGTACAAAAGATGAGACAGCAGAGATGTTGATAGATCTTTTTACAAAATTTGAAAACGTCCATGATGCAAAGATCAAGAGGATAAGGAGTGATAATGGCACGGAGTTCAAGAATCGTATTCTGGATCTCTACTGTCTTCGCAAGGGAATTGAACATCAATATTCTGCTCCTTATACGCCTCAACAGAATGGAGTTGCTGAGAGGAAAAACAGGACGTTGATTGAAGCCGCTAGGACGATGCTTTCAGATTCTAAGCTACCAGTTCTTTTCTGGGGGGAAGCTGTGAATAGTATTAATTCATGACAAGTCTTGTTAAAACGTGTTGACTGTTAAACGTTTTAACAAGACTTGTCATGAATTAATGTTTAACAAGAAACCAAACTTAGAAGGCTTTGAACCATTTGGATTACCCTGCACCATTGTGCGAAATAAAGATAAACAAAAATTCGGTGAGGTGGCTGACGAGGGCTACTTTCTAGGTTACGTACCTGGCGCACCGAATAAAAGGGTTTTTAATCTAAAAACTGGTAAAATTGAGGTTGTGTTTAATGTTGAAATCACTTCTTACAAACCTCAACAGTCAACGAGTGGACCAGCTATATTATATGATTATGAAAGTGTCTTTAAATCATTTAATATTCCTGAGTTTTCCAATGCAGATGAGTCTCAGCTGATTCAAACAGTGATTGGTGATGATGAAGGCGAGTTCATGCCTAGATCAAATGTTGATACAACAGATGCTCCGGGACCTTCTCAAGATGCTGCTGATACTGATTCAAGTGACGATGAACCCGAACCCAATCAGGGGGAGGATTTCATTAATCCGTTTGCGGATCAGCATATTCAGGGGGAGGTTGGATCAAACCTTGGTGATAATTTGGAAGTCGATGCAGTTGCTACTACACGAGCAAATAGAGATCATCCAGTCGACATGATACTGGGAGATCCTGCTGCAGGTGTTCAGACAAGAAGAAGCATAGCAGCGAATACTGGTTTATTTGTGTCGATTGAGAAGACTGGGATTGTGAACGAATGCTTGTATAGTTGCTTTATTTCCCAAGAGGAGCCGAAGAACATTCATATGGCTCTTAAAGACAATTCATGGGTTGAAGCTATGCAAGAGGAATTGGCCCAGTTTGCTAAGTTGAAGGTTTGGGAGTTGGTTGATCTTCCTAAAGGTGAAAGAGAGATTGGCACTAAATGGGTGTTTAGGTGCAAGAAGGATGAAAGAGGTATAGTCACGCGAAACAAGGCTCGATTGGTGGTCAAAGGTTTCAATCAGCAAGAAGGGATTGATTACAATGAGGTGTTTGCACCAGTG
Organism: Helianthus annuus; assembly: GCF_002127325.2. Taxonomy (NCBI): domain Eukaryota; kingdom Viridiplantae; phylum Streptophyta; class Magnoliopsida; order Asterales; family Asteraceae; genus Helianthus; species Helianthus annuus. Next base: position 127,582,714 of record NC_035438.2, on the reverse strand, counting down.
GCAAGGTTGGAGGCAATTCGTTTGTTTCTGGCTTTTGCTTCATTCAAGGGCTTCAAAGTTTACCAACTAGACGTGAAGAGTGCGTTTCTTTACGGGAAAGTCCAAGAAGTGGTGTATGTCTCACAACCAGATGGGTTCGTTGATCCAGATTATCCAGATCGAGTGTAAAAACTTGATAAGGCTTTATATGGGTTACATCAAGCTCCCAGGGCGTGGTACGAGACACTGTCTACACATTTGATAAAGAATGGTTTTGAAAGAGGTCAGATTGACAGTACACTGTTCATCAAGAGGAAGAAGGAAGATTTTCTGCTGGTACAGGTGTACGTGGATGACATCATCTTTGGGTCATCTGATGAAAGCATGTGTAAAGAGTTCGAGCAGGTGATGAAGAGCAAGTTCGAAATGAGTGCTATGGGTGAGCTGTCCTACTTTCTGGGATTACAAGTTGAACAGAAGGCGGATGGGATGTTTATTCATCAAACAAAGTATGTGTATGACATTTTGAGTCGGTTCAAAATGAATGATTGCACTACTTCCAACACACCCATATGTGAAAATCACAATCTTGGCCCAGATCATGAAAGTACTGAAGATGTTGATCCTACTCAATACAGGGCAATGATTGGTTCTCTAATGTACTTGACTGCTTCAAGACCCGACATCATGTTTGCTGTATGCTTGTGTGCCAGATATCAGGCGAATCCTAAAGAGTCACACATGAAAGCAGTGAAGCGAATTATTCGTTACTTGAAGGGGAAACCTAAACTTGGGTTGTGGTATCCAGCTGATAGTGATTTGACGTTTGTTGCTTACACTGACTCAGACTTTGGAGGATGCAAATCGAACAGGAAGTCTACAACAGGTGGTTGTCAGTTCTTAGGAGGCAGGATCGTGTCTTGGCAATGCAAGAAGCAATCCTGTGTGTCTACCTCTACGTGTGAAGCTGAATATATTGCTGCTGGAAGCTGCTGCTCTCAGGTTCTCTGGATTCAACAGCAGATGCGCGATTACGGTTTGGATTTCACTCGTACTCCTATTATGATAGACAATAATGCCACTATTTCAATAACTAATAATCCCGTGAATCACAGTCGCACAAAACATATTGACAAACGTCATCATTTTATACGGGATTGTGCTGAAAAGCGACTGATTGAACTTCATCGAGTCGACACAGAGGATAACCTGGCAGATCTTTATACTAAAGCATTTGACAGGGCTCGCTTTGAACACTTAGTCGAACTCAACGGGATGAGGAATCCTGAATAACTGGTTTTTCATAAGAATTTTTGTAAATAGTTTACTGCTTTTCTTAAAAAATCAAAAACACAAAAAAAAAAATTGAAAAATCAAAAACATAAAAAATATAGAAAATCAAAAATGAGATATCACTGTGTGAAAAAGGAGAAATGATAGTACATCAGCAAGTTAGACTGTCACACTGAAATTGAACATGAATTGCTTAAGTGTGATAGCAGCTTCATTATATGATGTACCAGTAGGCAAAAAGCATGAAATAATCAACTTACCAATGTGATATAAACTTAAATGAATTGAATATGAGTGGGGAACACATTAGTGGTGTATGGTTTAATGACCTTAATTCTTGCGTTGATTGATTGCCAAAATCTGAAGTTTTGGGTCTTTATACTGTTGTTTCAACTAGGGATATCTTGGCTGTATGTCTGTTAGAACTAAAATTGTACATGACCCCAGGAAAGAAAGTCACTTGGAATTAGCTCATTTCTATTTGAATGTCTGTATATTTCCCGATACACACAATTTTGATCTGATTCTGAAATCTTCTCTGAAAAAAGTCGTGTACCTCCTCTGCAGCATCCAGATATATGCTGACCTGGAGGTGCTAGGCAACGACAGCTTCTGCTGCATCCAGATACATGCTGACCTAGCTGTACGTTGTCGCGCTATAGATCTGATACACCCGAAAGAGGCCCTCAAGCGCCCAAAAGAAACCCAAGAAACCTATATCAAACTGAGAAAATCTCATTTGATCTGTATATTATACCATTTCTACTAAAGATCTATTTTGTTCTCTTCTCCACCTATTCCCAGTTAAGATTTCAGAACTCAGGATTGGACTTGTGAAATATGTGGTAGGGAAGATACTTGCATGATAGAGTGTGCTGTTTATATTTCCAGGATTTGATTTATATTTAATTGGGTGTTCATGGTTACGAAATCAAAACATGATAAAACAGGTTAAATGCAGAACTAAACACAGACAGGATATCTTAAAGGATGAATTCAGTATACTCACCTACTACGATGAATCTTTGTGCATACCTTGATCGCAGGGGTATATCCTGAAGTGGGACACGCTAATATATCAGAAATAAAATTACCTTAACGTATCATATGGTAATGGTACTTGAGATGTTCATGCATTTTGTTTAAGTGGACAAACATACTGGTAATCGTCTTGAACTGCTTTTCACGAAAAATTAAATAAAGAATTATATGATTGTGTGAAACAGTTTGCTTGTGCTGATATGATCTTCTTACCAGTGATTCTCACAAAAATAGAGTGTTTATTGTTTTTGTTATTTACTTGCTTTCAGGAAAATATAAAAATCCAAAAATAGTGTGTTTTTCTGTTTAAAATTCTTAACGTATGGAAAACTGTTATTCTTGGAGAAATTGTTACCGATAGGGGGAGACGGTGTTAGAAAGTGAGTTCAAAATTTTGAATCAGGCAGGTTCTTGTGTGTTGAACAAAAAGTTTTGCGTGTTGGTGATAAGTTGAAAAAGCTTAATCTGTTATACAGTTTAACTAATCTCTTGAAAAATAATAATTTATTTAACTTATGTTGAAAAATTCTTATGGTTTCTCGAGATGTTTGTTTTATAGTATACAGATTGAAGCGGTTTGTTGCTGAGAAGTGGCTGTGCAGTGTGAAGATGAGAGTTTGATTGGATGCATGGTAGAACCTCCTTTCTATATTGCAGACAAGATTGAAGAGTTTGAAGATTGCTGTGCAAATGCTGAACTGGAGTTTACTTAAACGCTAACGTGTTGAAGATTTGGTGATTGGATGCATCAGCTTAGGGGGAGTCTGTTGCTGATAGTCTGTTGCTGACAGAAGCCGTTGAAGCTGAAGCTATCCAAAGACCAAAGACAGTGCAAGACTACTTGAAGATTGCAAGAAGACCGAAGACAAAGTTTTGACTCAAGACAAAGTTTTTATGAAGCTATTGTCAAGGGGGAGTTTGTTGGTGCATGTTTGTGACAACAGCTTGGATTTGGTCTTTGGATATCTTGTAATTAGTTAAACGATAAACAGTTAGCGGGTTTAGCTTTGTAATAGTTAGTTGTTATGTTTGGGCTAACTAAACCCAAGGAATTGGGTGATGGGGGCGAATTGGGCCTGTCCAATTCGCAGCCCAGGAGTGTAATCCTAGCCCACTTGTAAACCTTGTGTTATATAAACAAGGTTAAACATTAGGGTTTAGGTTAATCAGCCAAAACAGAGTTTGAGAGAGACATAATTTCGTGAGAGCTAGCTTGGACGAAATTAGGGTTTGTGTTTAGGGTTTGATTGATTGTAATCAATCTTGATAGATAATCAATAAAACCCGGTTTGATTGGAATTGCTGTTTCTGTATTCTACACGTTTTCTGCTACAATCTGATCTAGAGGATTCCGCACTCTAGGTTAGATAGACGATTCTGTGACGATCCATAACATCAAGGGGACCTACAGTTTTAGAAAAAGATAAGCATAGGGTTTTGATTGTGACATCATTAGGATTCTAGATCTGCGCTTAATTTGTGATTTAGATGATAATATTTTTGAAGCATCTGATAGTGTTGTTCCTAGCCGATTCTGTGACAAATGCTAGCCGATCGGCTAGACCAGCCGATCGAATAGCAATGTGCTAGCCGATCGGCTAGACCAGCCGATCGAGCAGCAATGTAGATCATGTGTTTGTGTTGATGTATAGGGTAGTGTAATGTTGATACCTTGAAACTTGTGCCAAATGCATGCTATGAAATCTGTGTGTTAGAATCTTTTGCTTATAACTGTTTGATCATAGCATTGCCAGCCGATCGGCTAGACCAGCCGATCGAACAACAAGTGCTAGCCGATCGAACAGCATGTCATCATAGCTTTGCCAGCCGAACGGCTAGACCAGCCGATCGAACAGCAATGTGCCAGCCGATCAGCTAGACCAGCCGATCAAAGAGGAATTGCTAACCAATTGAAGATCATATGCTAGCCGATCAGGCAGCATTGCTTGTTAATAGGATAGCATCCAATTTTTTCCTAGATTTCTGTGCATAAGTTTACCAGCCGATCGAAGAGCATTTGCTAGCCGATCGGACACCATTTGTAAGAACTTCATTGACATAATTTGCCAGCCGATCGGCTAGCCCAGCCGATCGAACAGGCACTGTTACTCTATTCATTTCCAGCCGATCGAACAGCAATGCTTCTCGATCGAACAGGCCAGTCGATTCTGTAGTGTTATCACATAGAAATTCCAAGTGTTAGAAAATTTTTCAAAATTTTCATTCTTATGCCTTTATTCTTGTTCAAGTGATTTATTCTGAATATTCTTGCAAGGACGAGGAAAGCAAAAAGACAAGGGTCATAATATACCTTGTGCAATTGATACTGAATCGACAACTGGTACTGTGGTAGAAAAGATGGCAACATTTTTGAGAGAGAGCAGAATTGCTAAAGCGATGTCTGATAGAACTGTGGTTTATGAATCACATGTTAAAGCATTCTGGGATACAGCAAGGTTTGATGAAACAGACAAGATGATTCATGCTGTATTAAGAAAGAAGAACAAAGATGGAAAAGATATAGATGTTGAGTTAGATTTCAGTGTTGCAGATGTAAGAAGGGTTCTTGATCTACAAGATTCTGATGATGATCCGACAATCATGTCAGAACGTCTTGTAAAAGGTTTGTGGTGCAGAATGGGTTTTACTGGGTACATAAATGGAAAGATGTACAAAAGATGTTTCTCCAAAGAATATCGGTACTTGATGCATTGTATGGTGCATTCATTGGGTCATAGAAAGGGTGCTTATGATGAGGTTGCTGATTATATCATGAACATCATAGCAAGCTTGGTGTTGAACAGAAAGTACAACATTTCTCAAGTAATTTTTGAGTATTTGAAGGAAAATTGCCAAGCTGGAGGAGACAAATACATCATGTATCCTAGATTCATCATGATGATACTGAATGATAAAATCAAAGATCTTCCGAAGGACTTTGAGGATGAGATGGAGATGAGCATTGTAATTAAGGTCACAATTGGTAGAATTACAAAAGATAAGGATGCAAAAACCAAGCAGATGATTTGCAGAATAAAAGATAAAGAATATGTTGCTCCTGAAAATGATAAGTGGAGGCATGATGATAGTAATTCTGACAATGAAGACACAAAGATGAATGAGATGGTTGAGAAAAAGACTAGGTGGTGGTTCGTTAGAGATGGAAAAAGAAAAAGGACACCTAAGTCATCCCCTGCGGTTGTTATTCCTAAAGATGTGACAACCCGTATTCCCAAGGATGGCATTGCTTAAATTCCGCAATCGTAACGTGTGTCCTTACTTTTAGTTGCTTCCATATCACGATCATACAAGACTTAGTAGATTACGCGTGTGATTCATTAAACGTTATGTGTGTAAGTTATTATACGTGAAACCGTCAAATGTGTCTTATTACACGTGTGTCTCAGTAAATGTTAGAGTAACATAATGTAGTGGGCTCATGTAGTGGGCTTCACTAATCACTTTGGGCCGGATCATACACTTGAAACCCATGTGCACCTCCTCATTACACAAGTCTAGCCCAACTTCTTTTATGGATAACCCAAGAATGGGCCGGAAATATTGATGGGGTTCGGCCCACTTGTTATGGAATTGGTATTATAGGTTGAGATACGTAATCTCCATACACTTATCACAATATCAAGTTATAAAAAACCCTACCCCCTCTTTCCTGATCACACGATTTCAGCAGCAGACCCCCCCCTCCTTCGAGACATTACAGTATTGGATCAAGCTTGTTTGCTTAGTAAGTTCTCATGTTAAATTGGTGTTGAAAATCTTGTTGTATGAGATCTTGATCGCATGATATTAGATTGTAATAAATATGTTAATATGCTTTCTGTTAATCAAAGAAATAGGATGTTAAACTGTTTAGTCTTGATGAAAGGAGCTGATTAGGGTTTGTGAATATTTGTTCCGATCCTGTTAGTCTTGTGTCAATGTAATTCTGTTTGGGTTGCCATTAATCTGCATGAATGAAGCCGTGACAGGTTTATGCACCAATGTAAATGATATTCATTGTGTTAATATATGTAACAGTGGATTAATTCTAATGCCCATGAACTCTATTAATATTTGATTGTACATTCAATGTGTTGACCGATGATAATGATGATGTCATGTTAGAGATTAGGGTTGCAGACTGAATGCTCCTCGACGAAACAGTGGGGTTTCGCCACAAAGAGATCCATGACGAACCTTGGGGGTTTCATCGAAGGGCTTCAAGCCGAGGGGATTTGGGTTGGGAAGTAACATGATGAATCAATTAATGTTGCATGTTGTAGTGTCAGTTCACATTAAATGCTTGCAGTCAAACAAATGAAGTGAACTTTTATAAAAAAAGGTGAACCCATGTGTATGATCGTTGGATAATGATATTTGCATGAGAAAAAGGAGTTCACTGTAATCATAGTTACGTATGTGGCTTGACTAATATGCTAATGTGATTGTATTAATTTTATATGTTAGTGGCCTATGTTGACTATAATGATGATGAGAATCGATGAGCTGGGGTTGTTTGCAAAACTAAATGTGTGTGTAAACTTGTATTAACGAGCAAAGTGTTATGTGTGGCTTGTACATGATGAAACCATATTGTAAAATTAGTGTAAACAGAACTCATGCTAAGAGACTAATTATTGTTGTCGACATGCTAACTATTACCACTTGAATTGTATGTGAGTCACCTATGCAATAAATTATGTAATATGTGATATGTATGTGACTCGAATATTCATTATGTGACTACGTGTTAATTGATGCAAATTGTTACATGTGTGGTTTGATACGTGAGTTGATAGAATGTAATTCTAACTGTTAGTGGTAATCACAATAGGAACTAATTGACCAACTTGGAATACGTGCTTTAATCTTGCCGAGCAAACCAAGGTGAGTTCACACAAGCCAAGGCATGGGGTTCCCAGGGTGGGAATGGGGTTGGATGATTTATTCGTACATGCTCAGGTGATGGAATTAAATGATATGGTCCTCAGGGTGAGGAAGGGTTATTGATAAGATACAACTAGACTAATGGTACTAAATTGAACTGATCTTCGCACACACGCCAGGGTTGGCCGCGATATTATGACTAATCTTCGCACACATGCCCGGGGTAGGCCGCGAACTATATATACTAATCATCGCACACATGCCAGGGTGGCCGCGATACGAACATACCTAGTCTAGCATACTTGGGAATTTTCCCTAGTCATCGCACACATGCCTGGGAGGCCGCGATAAGGACATACATGGGAAGCCCCCACTAGTAACAAATAAAATCATGGGAAACCCCCCACTAGTAGTACAAACATACATGGGAAGCCCCCACTAAATGAACGTACCATTTATTGTTACGCACTTACTTTCTGTGAACTCGCTCAACTAGTTGTTGATTCGTTGCTGCATGCCTTGCAGGACCTTAGGTACATACGGAGCTTGCACGGGAGGCATAGTCGTTGTGGACGAGGATCGTGATTTCTACGTTGAACAATTAAGACATTTGAAACTATTATTTATGATGGGTTATCTATATGCTTCCGCTACTTATACGATGTTTGGTTTAGAACATCAATCGTGTTGAATTGGGTTTTACGAATTACTATTATTATTATATGCTATGTTCAATATGATTGATGGCTTGATCCTGGTCATGTCACGCCTCCTAGCGGTGGTACTCCGCGTGTGGATTTTGGGGGTGTGACAGATTGGTATTAGAGCCATTGGTTATAGTGAACTTGGTTTTAATAAAGGGAACAAGTTTTTATTAAGACCAGACTATAACCGGTACAGTGCTCAACGATCCACAACGACGCTTCGCTCCACGTGCAAGACTCAACATTCTAGGCAATGTGATTTAGGTTTATATTGCTTACCTGCTAGATCACTTTTGCGTAATGTATTGTTTATGGTATGTTTATTTAGAGTAGTAGCATGCTGCCTGTTAGCCCTATTGCGTCCTGTGTGACACACAATTGTTTAAATATTTGACAAGTGGTGGTCAAACCCCTTTCTAATTTCTCATCACCCTGCTACGACAATCGTATATGCGTTCTATCTATTCATACGCTTATCTCAACATGACGTCGCCATTTGACCCTCCGTACATTCGGTTTGTACGCCAACCTTCTCGTAGACCAGAACCGGCTCGAACGAACACGGGCTTAGGAGAACTATACCCATGCATCCCTGTAGACGAACCTTATCACTTTCGCCTATCATCGTCACCAGAAACGAAGCAGCCACAGTTACATGCGTTCGACGTTTTGCAACTCGCAACCTTACCCACCAAACTCTATTTTGGACAAATGATACACTCGCGCGACCGTGATGTAACGAACTTCCCTTTTGTGCCATGCCGCTATGCACCACTACTGGAAATTTCTTATAGACAACAGATTAGCTGGTCGAATCCTTCGGTTTCATTGGAACTCACTCCAAGCCATCGTTTTATAACAATTTTCGGGACGAAAATTCTTTCAACTAGGGGATGATGTGACACCCCAGGAAAACCAGGAAAAATCATGCAACCTAACTAGCTTCCTCAGTAGCTACGTGCTAAATTTCGGGACGAAATTTCTTTCAAGTTGGGGATGATGTGACAACCTGTATTCCCAAGGATGGCATTGCTTAAATTCCGCAATCGTGACGTGTGTCCTTACTTTTAGTTGCTTCCATATCACGATCATACAAGACTTAGTAGATTACGCGTGTGATTCATTAAACGTTATGTGTGTAAGTTATTATACGTGAAACCGTCAAATGTGTCTTATTACACGTGTGTCTCAGTAAATGTTAGAGTAACATAATGTAGTGGGCTCATGTAGTGGGCTTCACTAATCACTTTGGGCCGGATCATACACTTGAAACCCATGTGCACCTTCTCATTACACAAGTCTAGCCCAACTTCTTTTATGGATAACCCAAGAATGGGCCGGAAATATTGATGGGGTTCGGCCCACTTGTTATGGAATTGGTATTATAGGTTGAGATACGTAATCTCCATACACTTATCACGATATCAAGTTATAACAAACCCTACCCCCTCTTTCCTGATCGCACGATTTCAGCAGCAGACCCCCCCCCCTCCTTCGAGACATTACAGTATTGGATCAAGCTTGTTTGCTTAGTAAGTTCTCATGTTAAATTGGTGTTGAAAATCTTGTTGTGTGAGATCTTGATCGCATGATATTAGATTGTAATAAATATGTTAATATGCTTTCTGTTAATCAAAGAAATAGGATGTTAAACTGTTTAGTCTTGATGAAAGGAGCTGATTAGGGTTTGTGAATATTTGTTCCGATCCTGTTAGTCTTGTGTCAATGTAATTCTGTTTGGGTTGCCATTAATCTGCATGAATGAAGCCGTGACAGGTTTATGCACCAATGTAAATGATATTCATTGTGTTAATATATGTAACAGTGGATTAATTCTAATGCCCATAACTCTATTAATATTTGATTGTACGTTGAATGTGTTGACCGATGATAATGATGATGTCATGTTAGAGATTAGGGTTGCAGACTGAATGCTCCTCGACGAAACAGTGGGGTTTCGCCACAAAGAGATCCATGACGAACCTTGGGGGTTTCATCGGAGGGCTTCAAGCCGAGGGGATTTGGGTTGGGAAGTAACATGATGAATCAATTAATGTTGCATGTTGTAGTGTCAGTTCACATTAAATGCTTGCAGTCAAACAAATGAAGTGAACTTTTATAAAAAAAAAGGTGAACCCATGTGTATGATCGTTGGATAATGATATTTGCATGAGAAAAAGGAGTTCACTGTAATCATAGTTACGTATGTGGCTTGACTAATATGCTAATGTGATTGTATTAATTTTATATGTTAGTGGCCTATGTTGACTATAATGATGATGAGAATCGATGAGCTGGGGTTGTTTGCAAAACTAAATGTGTGTGTAAACTTGTATTAACGAGCAAAGTGTTATGTGTGGCTTGTACATGATGAAACCATATTGTAAAATTAGTGTAAACAGAACTCATGCTAAGAGACTAATTATTGTTGTCGACATGCTAACTGTTACCACTTGAATTGTATGTGAGTCACCTATGCAATAAATTATGTAATATGTGATATGTATGCGACTCGAATATTCATTATGTGACTACGTGTTAATTGATGCAAATTGTTACATGTGTGGTTTGATACGTGAGTTGATAGAATGTAATTCTAACTGTTAGTGGTAATCACAATAGGAACTAATTGACCAACTTGGAATACGTGCTTTAATCTTGCCGAGCAAACCAAGGTGAGTTCACACAAGCCAAGGCATGGGGTTCCCAGGGTGGGAATGGGGTTGGATGATTTATTCGTACATGCTCAGGTGATGGAATTAAATGATATGGTCCTCAGGGTGAGGAAGGGTTATTGATAAGATACAACTAGACTAATGGTACTAAATTGAACTGATCTTCGCACACACGCCAGGGTTGGCCGCGATATTATGACTAATCTTCGCACACATGCCCGGGGTAGGCCGCGAACTATATATACTAATCATCGCACACATGCCAGGGTGGCCGCGATACGAACATACCTAGTCTAGCATACTTGGGAATTTTCCCTAGTCATCGCACACATGCCTGGGAGGCCGCGATAAGGACATACATGGGAAGCCCCCACTAGTAACAAATAAAATCATGGGAAACCCCCCACTAGTAGTACAAACATACATGGGAAGCCCCCACTAAATGAACGTACCATTTATTGTTACGCACTTACTTTCTGTGAACTCGCTCAACTAGTTGTTGATTCGTTGCTGCATGCCTTGCAGGACCTTAGGTACATACGGAGCTTGTACGGGAGGCACAGTCGTTGTGGACGAGGATCGTGATTTCTACGTTGAACAATTAAGACATTTGAAACTATTATTTATGATGGGTTATCTATATGCTTCCGCTACTTATACGATGTTTGGTTTAGAACATCAATCGTGTTGAATTGGGTTTTACGAATTACTATATTATTATTGCTATGTTCAATATGATTGATGGCTTGATCCTGGTCATGTCACGCCTCCTAGCGGTGGTACTCCGCGTGTGGATTTTGGGGGTGTGACAAAAGATTGAGAAAAGGGTATAGTGAAAGGGGAGCATTAAGATAATTAGATCACATATGGTTTAAATATTACTAATCTTGTTGTCTATGTTTATTTTGTAGGGTCTTCTAGAGAGCCACAGCAAAAGCTAGTTGATGAAACAATTTTTGAGCCATCTGTGGTGATTGAACAAGGTGCTGAGTTGTTAAAGCAAACTTTGGAAAGTTATCTGAAAAAGAACGAAGAGGTTGCAGCACAACAAGCTCAAGGAACAAGTGCTCATGCTGAAAAGGCTACAAGAGTTGAACCAGAAACAGAAGCTCAAAGTAGTTCAAGTGATGGAGATTCTGAAGCCACACAATCTGATTCTGAATTGATTCCTGAAACTCTTGGTAGAGGAAAAGCTCAATTGAAGAAATGACCTTCAAAGAAACAAAAGGGATCAGATGAAGAAGATTCTTCGTATGATCCTGAAAAGTCAAAGAAGCAAAGAAAGAAGAGAAAAGCAGCTCCAGCTGGAACAATTCCAAGAAATGTCAGATCAAAGAAATCAGGAGCTGAGTCACAAAAGGATAAAGAAGGAAAGAAAGTGCAACATGTGCAGAAAGAAAAGTCTCCAAGTGTTGATATTCCAAAAGAACCAGAGGCGAAATCAAAAGAAGTTCCAGTTGTTGAAACAGAAAAGAAGACAGGTGGTGATGATTACGTCGAGATCACAGGCTTCAAAGCTGCCAGTCCTAAAGCTACTCAACAAAATATTCCTAGTTCATCGCATCAGAAAGAAGAAGATTTCAACTTTGATTGTGATAATATTGGTCCTGCTACTGGTATTTTCTCAGAAGATCTTCCAGGAGAAAGTGATATGTTTAATGATAAAGCTGTCAAAGAGCTATTACAAAGGGTCAATAAGTTGGAAAAAGAAAAAGCAAAATCAGAATTGGAACATGATATGCTGAGAAAACAAGTTGAAGATTTGATGATAGCACATGATAAAATTGTTGCAGCGCTGGTAGAAAAAGAAGCAAGAATGAACAAAATGAAGGATGATGTCGATGATAGTTCTAAAATGTTTGAACTGTTGACACTAGAGATATCTACACTGAATGTCAAGATAAAGAATCTGGAAGAGGTGAACCAGTCGCTCAATCAGCTTCTCAGTGAAATGAGTGAAGCTTCTTCGAATGAGATGATGGCTATGAAGTTGGAGATGGAAGCTATGACAGCTGACAAAGTAATGAAAGATCAACAACTTCAGATGCTAGTTGCTATAGTTGAAAGCCATCTAAAAATGAATATTCATGATGCATTCGAAGAGATTGATGTGATAAAGGCAAATGAAAGAAGAATGGAGCGAGAACGTCGTCTAGCTGAAGAAGCAAACCAAAAGAACAAAGGTATAGTTGAAGAGGTTGAAGTGGTTGATGGATCTTCGAGTCAACTTGATGCTGGTGGTTCTTCTTCACAACCTGATGTTGAAATGATTGAAGTTGTTGAAATTCAAGAACAAGTTGAAGATGATCAGGAGATGGTTGAAGCTGAAGAGCCTCATGAACCTGAATTCTTAGTTGTCGGTGAGCCTTCTGAGCTAGTAGTTGTTGAAAATATTCTTCGAAGGGTTGAAATTATTCAGAGAAAAAGAAAGGCCAGGGAAGTTCTGCTACTTGAGTGGAAGACAGACAAATTTGTGCTAATTGGTAATGCTTACCCTATGCCATATAATTCAAAAGAAGTGGCCAAGTTGTTAAAGTTTCTTGATCGAAAAAGGAAGGGAAGAATAGCTCATGGTGAGATTGTGGATGAAGAATCTGATATAGAGATGTTCGGAGATGAAGAAGATGAGGATGAAGACAAAGATGATGATAACGGTGATGACAAACCAGATGATAAAGTTGACAAAGACGATGATGAAAATGATCAAGGTGCTTCTGGATTGTTAATCAGAGATCCAGCTGTTCAAGAAAAGGTGGATGAGTTTATGAACAGCGAAATCAATGAACAGGAGGATGAAGTTCAGAATGAAGCATCATCATCTGAAAAGCAACCTGTTGATCAGGTACTTCTCTCAAATCCTACGATCTTTTATTTAAATATTAACAACAAGGAGAGGTAGAGATTACAAGAACAAGGGCTGAAATGCTTGAAGAATTGGGGTTAGAAGATGGAAAGTTCAAGTTCGACATTGAAGATGAAATTCCTCAGTCCCCTGCAAAGGATTTTGAGCCTAGATACCCCATGAAGCTGATCATTATGACGATGTAATTGTTGAAAGTGCTTCAGATTCAGAGGAAGATAGATATGATTTTCACTATGAAGGGGAAGATGCGGCATTTCCATCGCTTGTAGAGTTATTTAAAGAGAAAAATGAGGATGAGGTCAGGAGAAAGATTGTAGAAAAGATTTCTACTGAAGATATTCCTGAACCAGTTCCAAGAGAGATTCCTGCAGAAGAAAGAAAGAAATGGTTCAAGAACATGCCGAAGGAAAGAAAAACTCTCAGGGCGCTTCAATTTTTCACACATAACAAAGATCTTTCTTGGGGAGACATCCTATCTTGGGGATACTTAGAAGATCTTAAAGTTTATGCTATCAGACGGGAGCAGGGAGTTCAATATTTTGAGTTCTTAGCTGATATTGCTACTTTACCTTGGTGGGACGTAGACACATTGGTGGTAACAAAGAACATTAAAAAGTATTACTACGGTCCAGAAGTACATGAGCATGATCAGAAATTGTGGAACTATATCAAACAACAAGCAGCGAATCATTATCCAGATTGGAAGCCACATTTCCCAAATCAAATTGTTCCTTACCTGGAGAACAGAGAAAAAGATATTACTTTGGATGTAAAGCCTCCCAGGTGTTTGAAGAATATGCCTCTCAGAGCCATTGAACAAGACTTTCATGTTCTATTTCAAGCTTAGCTATACAATCCATCTACAGCTGAGGTAGTGATCTCTTTGTTTGACAAAACCACAGGAGAATCTCGAAGAATATGTATCTTGGATCCTATGTGGCTGGTGAATTGCTCAAAGAAAGACATAGACTGCTTGTTTGTCAACAAGATAGTTTATGATAAGAAAGACAAAGAGATAGCTATGCAATATCAAGGAGTAGTAGATGTCTGCTTCGCCAAAGAAATCAACTCAGGAAGATACTGGAAGATGAAATGGAGAGATCTTGAAGTTGATGAGTTCTTAAAAGTTTACAAACGAAGTCAAAGATCTGAAGCGATAGCTAAAAGAGCTGCTGAGCTGGGAAAAAGAAGAATGGGGTTTGTGCCGCCTACTGATCAGACGCCAATCGAATCTGAAGAGAACAAGATACCGAAATGGGATAGAAAGCGTGATGGCGATCCAGAATATCGTAAATGGTGGATAAATGAGGGCAGACACAAAAGAAGAAGAATGTTAGAAGAAAGAGCAGAACAAAGAAGGCAAAAAGCGAAAGAAAGAAGACGCAACAAGAGGAAATAAAGAGTATGTTGGAAGGAACTGCAGCTACATCCGAGGGGGAGTCTGTTAGTACAATAACGTCTGTACCTTCCGTCAACATGTAGTCATATTTTGTATAGTTGTGTATATGTTTTGTATGTTTGTATGTAAAGCAGGACAGGATACGGCGAAGTTTTTGTTAAGTGCTAATGCTGTCAGCCGATCGGACAGCCCGGTCGATCGAATAGGCTATTCGATCGGTTAGCATTGTCAGCCGATCGGCTAGCCCAGCCGATCGGCCAGCACTCTCTTATCCTGTCCTTGCCTATAAATAGCTGTTCGGTCAGCTTATTTAGAACCTTTTGACACTTTCACTTTCCAGCAACCTTTTGTGAGTCTGAGTTCTTTCTGGTTCCTGTACACTTTCACATCATTCAATAGAATATCAGACGGTGATTCAGAGTAGAATGTTGTCTTTGTATATCTGCTATGTGATTACATGAATTCCGCGCATTAATCACTTACGATTCAACTACGTTTTCGAACAAGAAGATCCCATCCGTGGGACCAACAGAAGGCTTGGAAAAAGTAGCTATAAAAGTTACCTAAATAAAAGAAGAAGTTTTATTTCAATAAATTAGGGTTTATCCCTATATATAGAGTGTAACGGAAACTTGGGTTTTCCCATGTATTTGTTATTATAAAAATGTGGTGTTTTACTCTGATAAACTATTTCCTAACTACGGTCCTGATGTAATTTCCGCTGCCAAATTAATAAACACCGATACCACTGAATCTGCACTCGCAGCCACCCGCTCCCAGGATAGGGGTCGGGGGTTGCGACAATCAACTCTTTTGGATTTCGGCTTTTCTTTCAACTTCTGCAGAGTCTGCTTTTCAAGACTTACAAAAATCTTATTCTGATTATCAAAATAAGGATTTGTTGGTGGAGTTGATGCCCATAGTTTTGCCTTTGCTGAAATCTTGTATTAAGGAGAGTTCAATTGATAATGACGGTGATGAGGCTTCGGATTGGGTTCCGGTTGCTTATGTTGTTGTTGCTGCTTATCAGTTTAAATGGTTTATTACACAGGTCTTGTCTCTTGCCCTAACTTAAATAAAAAACTAGGGTAGGGTTTAAGATTATATTAAATTTATGTTATGTCACACAGATTGATCTTCAGCTGCTGGGAAAATTGTGTTCTTTTATTATTCCCTGTGCACTCACTACACTTGATCATTGGTCACCCCAAGTCAAAGTAAGTACCCGATTTCTGGTTCTTCAATATCATACACACTATGTTGTAATCTTGGTTTTAAAAAGCGCAAGGCGCGCACTTCATGAATGCAACACATTCCTAATAAGATATCCATTTGCTTGTTTTATATATCAGTAACTTACAGATCTTAGTTTTGACCAACTTTGACCTGTACGTATGGGAAGCGTTGCCTAAGACACTTTCCTGATCACCTCAGGTGTGTCCTTTGAAACAGGTTGTAATTGACGGGTGGGTCTGATTATTATTTCAGGGGCAGGGAATGATTATGTTTTTACATCTTGCGAAACATGTGAGGTGGGTGGAGGTTGAAGATGAAGTAGGTGGTTGAGGGTGGAGGTTGAAGATAAGTAGGTGGTGGGTGGGTCTCACAAATAAATAAAGATTATTATTTTTTTGAGTAAGGGCATTTTAATAATTTTATAAGGACTTAACGGCGAAAACTAACGGCCATCCACTATAGGGACTATCCTAGTAACAACTTGACAAACCACGGGGAGCACGGGTGTAATTTCCAAAAGCTAGGGGACTAAAGGTGAAATTTCACCAAAACATAGGGACTATGCGGGCGTTTTACTCTTTTTTTATTGGGTGTTGGTGCTCCAACTCAACTCAAATCTAACTTACCTAAACACGAAAATGGTGTTAGACTATGATAAGCTTAAAAATTGGAGGTCATTGGACACCTGAGAACATGTCAGCACGCCTTGGAAATGCGGCGTGGTAGAGGACGTGGAAGAGTGGACGTTATTCGACGCATGACACCTAATTATTATTATTATTATTTAAGACTCTAAATTTTTTTTCAAATACCTATGTAAAATAAGAAAAAGATTAAATAAATATAATAAAAAGAAGATTACATAATTTAAATAAAAATAGTAAATTGCCAAAATCGCTCCTAAGGTTTGGTCATGTTTCATCCAAAACAACTTTTTTATACCATATTGCCTTTCACTTTTGGGATTTGTTTTCAATTTCATCCAAAAGTCGAACTTTTTTTGCCAAAATCGTTCCTGATGTTTGAATTTTTTTGCCATTTCATCCAAATATCTGATAGAAAAAATAACTCAAATTAAACGTTTGGATGAAAATGGCAAAAAATCACAAAAAGTGAGGACAATATGATACAAAAATTGTTTTGGATAAAACTAGCAACTATGTAATATTCAAAATTTATTTAAGATGTTATATATATATATATACTATACATAATACATATTCGAGGGGCAGAATGGTCATTTGCCACTTTTTCAACATTTACAAGCCTTTAAAGCTTGTTGTACAAGTGTTTTAAGCATAATCTTTAAACCCCCAAATATAAACCCTAGAACTAGAAATCTGGCAGCCTTTCTCCACTTTCAAAATTCAAAGCACATATCCTAATCTCTCCGTCCTTTTTCCCTGACATCTCCACATCCAATTCAAATTTCAAACCATCATTTCAAATTTCAAACCAACCTTTTTCTCTGCTTAGTTCTCTCTCTAAAAAGTTCTAGACCATTCCTCTCATTCGATTTCTCAGCATAATCTTTAAATCCCCAAATATCAATCCTTCAAAACGAGTGATCTGAGAACTCAAAGTGGTTTATAGAAAGGATTATGTTAGATCGTGAGTTGCAGGAGCATAGATTGAAGGAACCCGTCGATGATGGCTAGAATAGGCTTTCAAGTTACCATGTCTTTAAGCAGAGGTACCAAATCTGGGGGGTTGGTATCGAACCAAGCCTCCGCAATTTCAGAATCCCCCTTGCGAATGATCGGTTCTCCCCGGTCAGAATAGGTGGGTTAATTCCTTCCCTTAGAACCATACTTGAGAGTTTCCTACCTCATACGGCTCGCCAATCAACTCTTTTTGTATCCCATTTGAATCTACCATATCTAACTTAATAAGATTTCTCGTAGATCTATCCCATTTTTTTTGGGTTAACGAAAAGAAGTTAATAAAATGAGTTTCAAACTTAAATCTTAAGTTTGGATTTAAAATCCGGTTTATTTTAGTTTTATCTTTTCTCCCACCTTCAGAAGAATAAAACATAGACATTTCGCCTATCATTAGAAGAAAGGTAACTATCTCAGTTTCATATCATATAGAAATTGATATTATATAGAATTTTTGAAAAAGACTTTCTAAAGGAAAAACTTA
Organism: Helianthus annuus; assembly: GCF_002127325.2. Classification (NCBI taxonomy): domain Eukaryota; kingdom Viridiplantae; phylum Streptophyta; class Magnoliopsida; order Asterales; family Asteraceae; genus Helianthus; species Helianthus annuus. The sequence continues at coordinate 127,564,492 of NC_035438.2, read as the reverse complement.
CTATCTTTGGGATCTGATCCTACACCGCTGCTCAATACCTTAGTGGATCGACTCTATTACATAAGTAGATTCCTAACGTTTGTCTCACATTATGACATAAACATAAGTAAGCAGTTCTTATTGAATCGGCCAAAACCTTACTAATGATCTTTATGGTGCTTACTCTATCAATTAGATCTTTTACCCATAGACTAAAATAGCTAGGCATATCTATTTATTCATATGTCAACTTCTATGAAGTTTCTTTCTTTTCTACAGCTAATAAAAATCGTTGTTTAAGACGGTGCATATGTAGAAAGCCCTTTTTCTAGTATTTACTAGCGAATTTGATCTTTCTTTGCTTTTTTTCTTTCTACAGTGGAGATAGTCGCACGTAATGACAGATCACGGCCATATTATTAAAAGCTTGTGGTAAGAATGGGTTTCGTTCGAGCGCTCGAAAATAATATTCCAAAGCTTTCGTGTGTTCTCCGTTACTTGTGTGGATAAGTTCTATGTTATAGAGTATATAACTTCGGTCATAGGGATCAATTTCTAGTCACATAGCTTCATAATAATTCTGTAAAGCTTTCGCATAATTTCCTTCGGATTGAGCTGACATCCGTTACGGTCGTCATTCAATTCAAAGAATCTCCGTTACAGAACCGTACATGAGATTTTCATCTCATACGGCTCCTCTCTTATGTGCATAATGATAAAATGATAAAGAAGATGAAAATCTTCTCATTATGAACTGAGTAGGGCTAGTATTTTTACAAGAAATCTCTAGCCAACCTTACTGCAAGAGATCTTTTCTTAACATCAAATGAATTGGTACTAGAGAGAAATGATAACTCCAACAATTTCTTTTTTCTCAACGCTTCCCAATTTCCAGAAATTAGTCACTTCAACAGCCTTCGATGGTTATACGGGTATCCAAAATACAAACGAGATGGATGTTTGTTGTCCCAACCATTCTTTTAGTCTCAAGTCTGCTAAAGAAAGGGATAATTTATAACAAAGTTTTAGTGTTGTTGATTCCTAGGTGTAGTGCTTCTTTCCCTCTGTTGCCTATTAGTATTAGTGGACTAGGATTGACCTGTAATACCGAACCATAGGTATAACCCTTCGCTCAATACTAGAATCGAGATTTGAAACATAGCATCTGAGGCTGCATTAATCGAGGATACACGACTGGAGGAATTGTTCTATTTCCAAACTTTACCTTCAACAAGCGTAGATTTTTTTATTTTCTTTTTTCCCCACCACGAATCATGTGTATTTCTCGTAAGACTGAGAGTAATAAAAAAAATCAAATCGCACCATCTCTGTAATAGGTAAATGCCTCTTTTTCTCCTGAAGTTGTCGGAATTATTCGTAATAAGATATTGGCTACAATTGAAAAGGTTTTATCAATAAAATTTCCATTTATCCACGATCTAGACATAGGTAGCAATCCATTCTATCATTGTTCTCATTACTTCTCGCGGGAAAATGGCAGGTCGTAGAAGATCCTGCAACAAATGGTGGAGGTTGGTGTGCAAATGCATCGGTGACTTCAATTTAGGGTTTCGACGGACTACTTTTCATTCTTTTTCTCCGTACAAAGAGGTAACATCTGAATTCTTAAATGCCCCCATTCCAGCAGTTGATGTTCATTCCGTTTATTTTATAAATGTTAATTCTCTCTCTTGTTATTTGCATTTAGACACAGTTTTGTGCAATGTAACATAAGGTCTGATTGTACGTGTCTTGGTAGCTTTAAATTGTGATTTCTTGCTGGTATGGTCTTCATCTTCATTACTTTTGATATTCGTATTTTTGTTTTTTGGATTTGAAATTTGTAGGTGACAATTATGGGATTTGATTTTGTCTATAAGAAAAGGGAAACCTAAAGCAGAAAGTGTATGAGCAGTCAGCTAAAACAATGATGATTTTGGTGTATGAGAAGACAAAGATGATGATGAAAGCCATCTGCAAATGGCATGAGGACGTAAGTTCCAATATATTATTTTCACATCATTTGGTTTGCTAGCTGACTCAAAATTAATGGCATAAGTGATTGTTTTTTACTAGGATAATGTAGTTATTGACCAAATCCTCTTTGTATTAAGTAGGAACTTAATAACAAGCTACAAACAAGCAGACGGTTGTTTTGGTGAAGAGTTGTTTAGGCTCTAGAATTGAAAGATAGCAAATTCTTGGCAATGGGGTGAGTATGATTAATTAACATTGTATATATGAATAAATCACAAGCTCTGTTTAAACTTGGTTCTGAATGCAAAAATATTGTTTGATAAGTGATCTGAGTGACAGAATATTACCAATTTAACCCTCGGTATGATCTAATATTGAATGTAATATAAGCAGATTGATAAGGAGTGTGCTGGTGTGCTTGCTAGGACGAGAATAGGACATGTCAGAACACAAACCCTTTGTTCTACATCAAAAATGAGCAGAGGTGAAGATGGAGTCGCAGGTTCGCGGGCTGACCCGTTTATGAAAAGTTAGCAGTTGAATTTGGAGGCCACCTTAGCTCATATGATCACATTTATAGAAAGGTAATGTCAAGACTTACTCGATTCATGATCTTCTTATCGGGGTTGTAATCTGCATTGCTTAATGTATTAATTTGGGTGGACCTGGCAGGTTCGTGGGCTGACCCGTTTAGCCCGTTTAATATTTATAAATAAAAAATCTATCACATTTTAAAGTGCAAAAAAGAAATTAAAATCTTATTTTATAGTTGATTTTTAGATTTGTATGGCGATCAACCTAGGAACGACCCATTTGACAGTTGACACCCCCTATGCAATCAATTCTCCAACTATCGTCTAATCTTTGTTTGATGGTAACCTTTATGTTTTTACAGAATTGTCAATCTAATCAAGAGTGCGGAATCCTCTTGATCAGAATATAGCAGGAAACGTGTAGGAATAGAAATCACTTTTAAACCGGGTTTCTATTGATTATCAATCACAAAGAATTACAATCAATCTAAACCCTAACCAACACTCAATTTCGTCCAATCACTAGCTCTTACGAAATTCTGTCTCTCAAACTCTGTTCTGGCTGATTTACCTAAACCCTAAAGCCTAACCTTGTTTATATAACACAAGGTTGCAACATTAGGCTAGGGTTTACTACTTGGGGTAGGCCTAATTCGTCCCCATCACCCAATGTGGGTTTAGTTTAGCCCAAACTCTATAATCTCACTAATACAAAGCTAAACCCGCTAACCGTTTATCGTTTAACTAATTACAAGATATCCAAAGACCAAATCTAAGTTGTTGTCACAGAATATGCACCAACAAACTCCCCCTTGACAATAGCTTCATAAAAACTTTGTCTTCAGTCTTCTTAAACTTTGTCTTCAGTCTTCTTGCAATCTTCACGTAGTCTTGCACTGTCTTTGGTCTTTGGATAGCTTCAGCTTCAATAGCTTCTGTCAACAACAGACTCCCCCTAAGCTGATGCATCCAATGTCACACCCTGGCTTTGCGGAAGCGTGGTTAATTTGGTGTGACTTCGTAATACCATAGCTTAATCATAACAAAGCTATACGAAATAAAAACCATGCAAGATCATCCATTTAAGTTTTTAAAACATAAGTAACATAACATTGCTTTACGACGTTGACTCAAGCAACGGAAACTACAACCTGATAACATAAAACATTGTTCAGAAGACACAAACATCAACATGAAATAAACACAGTTTAAGAACTGTGACTCGTCCAGGAAAAAGTCACATCCTTTAAACTTGGATGACCTCGTAACTCTTAAACAGCGGGAAAACGTAACATACCGCGCCAGATCTTTAGTTCCCTGAAATACATGTAAGTTGGAAAAATCAACAATAATGTTGAGTGAGTTCATGTGTAAGTGAGTAAGTAAAACCTTTGTATGTATAAAATCCTGGTATGTAGCAAATAAGGAAAAAGAGATCACCAATGGTTTGCAAGGCCATTGATATGTGTGAAGTGCAAGTAGGAAGACTCAAACCTAGCGGATTTATGCGTTGGGCACAAAGTCACCTCGAGGTCCGTTATGCTGGGCCTGGGGATGGGCTCGCTACACCCAGATAGATCTACCGCTCCTGTCCCTCGGTCCTACCCTGAGGATTAATGGCCTCAAGTTTCCGCCTACCCACTCACATGATCTAAGTAGTAAACCTCCTTACGCTAACCATACCATGTATAAAGTACTCAGAAATATAGTAACATGTATTTCACCCCCGCAGTTTAGAAAATTGAAAACAGTTAAGAGAAAAGGGGGACATGAACTCACAGTGGTGCGTCTCTAATAAGAAAATCTCCTGATCAAACCGCTGAGCGACTACCTACACGTACTAAATCTATTAGACGGACGACCATGCTTTAAGGTTTAAGTTTTTGGGAAATAGTTAGACAACTATTTCGTAATTACACTTTGTAATTATTTTGGTAAATAAATTCCTTCCCAAGGATGGGGGTTTTAATACATACGCGTTCGTAAGATTCGAAATATATTATTAAGTCTCACTTAAAATATATTTTATTTCTAACTCCAAAATATAAATATTTTTCCCAAAAATATTATATTTTAATACATATGATTTTCCCAAAATAATACCTTGACAAAAATACGCGTTCATAAATATTTCCTTAAAATGCGTAAGTTACGTTTTTAAGGTCGGGTGGTATTAACTATACCGTTGTAACTTAAATAATTATTGTGAAGGCGTTCGTATTATTTTGGAATCGTTAACATTTGGTAATATTATTTTTACCCTAAAAATAATATTTGTATAGTTCACAAAATAATCATAAACATTTATACAAGTGACGCTATGAAAAATATATATATCACATATATATTTACCCCGTTTTATTTTGTGAAAATCCCACCTCCGATATTTTGTAAATAAAGTCGTGGCGAAATTTACACTTTGAAAACAAGTCAAAAATACATTTATAACACTTGTGATGAAAATATTTCTAAGTGTTAGGTTTTTGGAAAAATTTCGCCAGAGTTTCCCCTGTAACTGGAGGTGGCCACGCTTTCAAGCGTATCATTTTCTTTTAGAATTCAAATCAACAATTTTCTCATTCACAATAACAATTTCCAAACCATCAAATTAGTCAATATATAAGCAAATCGCAAAAATTACATGAACTTGTGGTTTGTCCATAATATGTAGTAATTTCCATTACTTTTGGTGGATCTTTGTAATAATCTACTTGGTTTCTTGAAAATCTTGTTTTTAAAGAAAATATACTTTCACATCTTCTTGTGAAATTTGACAAAAATAATTCTTTGTCGAAACTTAGTGTTACACAAGTGTTTACACACTTGTGTGTTTAAAAATCACTCTTGTTCATGAAAGATCCGGTTTTAATGTATGTTTTCTCTTGACACTTGGTCCTTTGAGAATACCACTTGTAGATCCGTAGATCTACTAGTTTTGAACACTATTTCGTAAGTAAAATCGATTTTACACAAGTTCATGTTTAGTGTGTGGTAGAGTTTCATCATTTAACCCTTTTCACACTTGAACATACTCTATGTCATGATCCATGAACATGACCATCCGGGTTAGATGATGATCCGAGCTACCACAACATAGATCGGCACTAAATAATCATCACAAGACAAGTCTTACAAGATTTACACAACATCATAGCTTTTAACCAACATCTTTAACTTTTTAGTAGACTTTTACATATCATCTTGTAAGTTCATGAGTTTTAACCGTCACATTTCATTTTAACCACTTTAAAATAGATCGAGAGGGCGTTTGTAGCAACTTACTACTAGCTCGAGGCTAGGGAAGAAACTAGTCGAAGATTGGGTGGATAAAAGCAATGAGGTGAGGTCCTTCACGTTCTGAATGCACCAAGCTTCCTCGTATGTGATCCTTGACACTTGAATGCACTTGAAATGAGAAGATGGAAATCGAAAGATGGATGGATGGTGGAGGGGGTGTTCGGCCGAGAGCTTAGGGAGAGGGAGAGAGAGTGATGAAGTTCAAGTGTGGGTATGAAGGTTATGTTGTGTTAAGACTTGATCTTATAGGCAAACTCCAAGATCATTAACCAAAGGATTATGTGTAGCCTAGATATTAGGCATGAGAGATTATTTTAATCATCAAAGTACAAGGGTGTCCCCCTAGGGGACGAGTTCGGTTGAGGGTGGGGGGGGTAACCTAGTCCAATTCCAACCATTAGTTAAGTTATAGTTAAGTTAAGTTAGAGGTTAACTCGGTTACTAGTGTGTTGTGCGTTATAGCGGGTGTTAGGGTATTCAGGGACCCTAACTGGCTCAGAAAAAGAGAAACAATGTTATTGGCAATACTTTTATGTTCCGGGTAAAGTCCGGTTGTTCGGTTGGATAGTGATCCGTTAAAGTGCTTAACAAAGCTTTAAAGTGTCGTTAATACTATTTTTAGTGACACAACTTATTCCTGACACTTTGGAAAGTGTCTAGTAATATTTTTCTCATGTTTTGGCACTTTATTAGTTAGCTAAATGCTGAATTTTTAATTAAAGTGCTGAATTTTGTACTTAGAGTACGTTTTAGGCACATACGGTCACTGTAACTTATACCTAGTGACGCAGTTCTACAACCCTCGTATCCCTACACTCACTACTAGTGTAGTAACTATCTCTGGCTCATACACGCCTTAGAGGCAGTGTCTGCCTGATGCTGGCTATATCAGCATGTTCAATAGGTTATCCGTTCATAGTGCTACTGTGCTTTCGTGCATCAGGGTTGTCACTAGAGTTCAGTATGTAAATAATGGAGTGACAGCAAATAAGGTATGATGCAAGTAAGTGTACGTATCAGAATTCAAGTAGCAGTTTATCCACAATTTCAAGTAAGCACAGTAATTAAGCAGTAATTAATTATTAATTATGTCGTACGGATACCTGGTTTAGTAAGGGTTGTCACATTCCCCCCCGTTAGAAAAATTTCGTCCCGAAATTTTAAGTTCTGCTTCTAGAAGCAGGGTTCTTGGGAAATAAGTGGGGGTATTTCTCTTTCATCGGGTCCTCACGCTCCCAGGTGTATTCAGGACCATGTCTGGCATTCCAACGAACCTTGACGAGCTTGACACTGCTCCGGCGGGTTTTGTTCACTTTCCAATCCGTAACCTCAACAGGTTCTTCGACAAAATGGAGCGTGTCGTCAACATGAATCTCGTTGGTGGGAATGACAATGGTATCTTGAGTCGGACTTTTCTTCATGTTTGATACATGAAATGTATCATGAACACCATTTAATTCAGTAGGTAAGTCCAGCTTGTACGCTACTAACCCGATTCTTTCCAAAATTCTGAACGGACCAATATACCGTGGATTCAACTTTCCACGCTTCCCAAAGCGTGCCACACCCTTCCAGGGTGATACCTTCAACAAAACCATATCACCTACCTCAAACTCTAGATGTTTCCTTCTTTGGTCCGCATAACACTTCTGACGATCACGAGCCGCCTTGATGCGATCTCGGATCTGTGCAATCTTATCTGTGGTTTCCTGGACCATATCAGGACCAACCAATTGCCTATCACCTGCATCAGACCAACAAAGTGGTGATCTGCACTTGCGGCCATATAGGGCTTCAAATGGCGCGGCACCAATACTGGTGTGGTAGCTGTTGTTGTATGAAAATTCGACCAATGGCAAATGTTTATCCCAGCTACCGCCCAAATCCATAACACATGCTCTCAGCATATCCTCCAAAGTCTGTATCGTCCGTTCGCTTTGTCCGTCGGTCTGCGGGTGAAATGCAGTGCTCAGATTCAATTGTGAGCCAAAAGCTTCTTGGAAGGATTGCCAAATCCTTGATACGAACCTTCCGTCTCTATCAGAGATGATCGAGATAGGTACTCCATGGCACGTAACGATTTCTCTCATATAAATTTCAGCCAACTTACTCGTATTATCCTTCTCCCTGATAGGTAAGAAGTGCGCAGATTTCGTTAATCGGTCCACTATTACCCAAATAGTGTCATGACCTCTTGGCGTTCTTGGCAACTTTGTAATAAAATCCATGGAGATTTGTTCCCATTTCCACTTGGGAATTTCTGGTTGTTGCAAAAGTCCCGAAGGCTTCTGGTATTCAGCTTTCACTTTAGCGCACGTTAAACACTTGCTTACATATACAGCAACATCGCCTTTCATCCTAGGCCAACAATAATAATTCTTAAGATCTTGGTACATCTTATCCGCTCCTGGATGTATAGAGTACCGTGATTTGTGTGCCTCATCAAAAATAACTTTCCTCAAACCACCAAACAGAGGAACCCAAATCCTTTTCTCAAAACATAACGTTCCTTCCTCGTTTGGCACCAATTGCTTCTCCATCCCATGGAGATATTCTTCTTCAAGGTTTCTTTCCTTAAGAGCTTCTTTCTGCGCGGCACGAATGCGCAAGGAAAGATCGGGTTGAATAATCATCTCTAAAGCCCTAACCCTTATGGGCTTGATCCTTTCTTTTCGACTTAGGGCGTCGGCGACCACATTCGCCTTCCCTGGATGATACTTTATCTCGCAGTCGTAATCATTCAACAACTCAACCCATCGTCTTTGTCTCATATTCAACTCCTTCTTGTTGAATATGTGTTGCAGGATCTTATGATCTGTGAAGATCGTGCATTTCGTACCATAAAGGTAGTGTCTCCAGATCTTTAAAGCAAATACCACTGCGCCAAGTTCCAAATCGTGTGTGGTATAGTTCTTCTCATGTACTTTCAATTGACGCGATGCGTAAGCAATAACTTTTTGGCGTTGCATCAACACGCAACCCAAACCTTGGCGTGAGGCATCACAGTATACCACAAAATCGTCAGTACCTTCCGGTAGTGCTAAGATTGGCGCATTGAAGAGCTTATCCTTTAATAGCTGGAACGCTTCTTCCTGTTTGATTCCCCAATCAAACTTTGTATCTTTCTGCGTGAGGAGCGTCAATGGTTGAGCGATTTTTGAAAAAATCCTCAATGAACCTTCGATAGTAGCCAGCCAAACCCAAGAATTGTCGAATCTCGGTTGGCGTCTTTGGCGTCTCCCAATTCTTGATCGCTTCGATCTTGGTGGGATCCACATGAATTCCATCTCCATTTACCACATGTCCAAGGAACTGGACTTCACGTAGCCAAAATTCGCACTTCGAGAATTTGGCGTACAGCTGTTCCTTATTCAGCAACTCCAAAATAGCTCTTAGATGCTTTTCGTGCTCAGTCTTTGTCTTTGAATAAATCAAAATGTCGTCGATGAACAAAATCACGAACTTATCCAAGTACGGCTTGCAAACTCTATTCATCAAATCCATGAAAACAGCAGGTGCGTTTGTCAACCCAAACGGCATAACTAGGAACTCGTAGTGTCCATAACGAGTTCTGAAGGCTGTCTTCGGGATACTTTCCTCTTGTATCCTTAACTGATGGTATCCAGATCGCAAATCGATCTTCGAGTAAAAGCTTGAACCTTGTAGCTGATCAAACAGATCATCAATCCTTGGCAGAGGATACCTATTCTTGATCGTCAGCTTATTCAACTCCCGGTAGTCGATACACATTCGAAAACTATCGTCCTTCTTCTTGACAAACAGGACCGGAGCTCCCCAAGGCAAGAAGCTTGGTCGGATAATTCCTTTGTCTAACAACTCTTGAAGTTGTGTCGACAATTCCTGCATCTCAGACGGGGCAAGTCTATAGGGTGCCTTAGCCACAGGCGCGGCGCCTGGAACTAAATCGATGCGAAACTCCACTTGCCTCTGAGGTGGCAGTCCAGGCAAGTCTTCTGGGAAGACTTCTGGATATTCCCTCACGACAGGGATGTCTTCGATCTTTGGTTCGGCAGCTTTCTTATCCACAATGTGTGCCAGGAAGGCAGCACATCCCTTCTGTAAACACTTTCGCGCTTTCAAGCAGCTGATAATTCTTAAAGGCGTATCACGCTTCTCTCCATGAACCACAATTGTTTCTCCATCTTCGATTGGGATACGAATGACATTTTCGCGACAAACAATCTCGGCCTTGTTACTCGATAGCCAATCCGTTCCCACTACCACATCAAAGCTTCCCAACTCGACAGGTAGTAAGTCTAGCGTAAACTCGTGCCCTCCAAATTCCATCACACATCCTTGGACAACTTCACTGGTCTCAACTAGTTTCCCATTTGTTAGATCGATTGAATATGGGTCGTCTAACTTACTAGGCGTCAAACCAAGAATATTCTTAAATTCTAGTGACACGAAGCTATGATCGGCACCAGTATCAAACAAAATAGATGCAAAAGTTTTGGTTGTTAGAGAACGTACCAGTAATCACGCCTGGATCCTGGCATGCTTCACAAACTCCGATGCTGGATGTTCTTTCACGGTCTTGTTTCAACTTCGGGCATTCCCTCTTAAGATGTCCAACGTCCCCACAATGGAAGCATCCTGGCACTCGGCCATTTCCTTTCCCATTTCCACCTTGAGCGTTGTTACTGTTTTCTCCTTGTCTGGGACTCTTCATCCCACAACCATCCTTGTTGTGTCTTTCCTCCCGCACCTAGGCTTCCGACATCCACATTCATGGTGATACTTGCACCCAGCACGTCTTGGTTTAGTTTCTAAGTAAATCTTATCGTTGGCCTGTTTGTTGTTAGGGCAATCTTTCTTGAAATGCCCTTTGTCTCCGCAGTCAAAACAACCTCGAATAGATCTTTGTTCATCATTATTCGTTCGGGTATCTTCGGTGAGCTTCCTTTTGTTCTTTCCGGAAGACTCTACCTGAGTCTCCTTGTCAAGGTTTGCAAGTTTTTCTAGTCTAATGGCTTCCGTAACGAGTGCCAAGCCCATCTTACTTGCAGCCATAGTTGTTGGTGGCGTAGATGCTGTCATTAAGCTCAGGACTTGAGGTGCCAGTTCCCAAATGAAATGTCCTAATTTCCTCAATTCTGGTTCCACCAAGTACGGTACGACTCGTGCCAAATCATGAAGTCTTTGCATGTATTCCAACATTTTCGGACCTTCCATTATCAGGCTCTGGAATTCACCTTCCAACCTCTGGGTTTCTATTTGGGTGCAATACTTCCTACGCATTATTCCTTTCAACTCATCCCAAGTTAACGCGTATGCTGTAGTTAGGCCCATTATTCGAACCTGAAGATTCCACCATAATCGAGCTCCATCTTGAAACAACTCAGAAACGTATGGGACTTGTTGTTCTGACGTACAACCACTCGTTCGAAAGATGGATTCCATACTTTCAATCCATTTCACAAAAGCTATGGCACCCCCAGTGTCGTCGAACTTCGGAGGCTTGTAGTTGAGGAAGTGCCAGTAGGGACAACCGTTATTTTCTGAGGTGCCTCTGCTAGGTTCGGAGCGTAGGGCCTCGTGCTGTGCTATAGCTGCAGCAATTATCTCTTGAAGTTCCGCCTCTGAGGTGGGCATGCGCATTTCGCGTCTTGGTGGCATCTTCTAAAAGATGTTTCACGTAGGTTATGTCATAGCAGGTAAAATGTACGTATGTATTCAACAATATCAGCACATAAGATCTCATGCTATAAATAAATCAGCCACATAACATCTCATGTCATAGAACATAATCAATAGATCAAACATCACAAGTGATGAGAATACTGCGATTGCATTGCCACCAATCGAGACCACAATGTAAAGTTTACAAGTACACAACTGTATCATACAACATCAATGACTTAGTAGGGGACGACCCTAGACAAGTCGTGCGATCGCTGGACATGTTCAGGAATCTCTGGTTCGTCCATTTCAAATCCCAGAACTGCCACCTCAAGCTTCTGATTACCAGCCCTAGAACAGTATTTCTTCTCAATCATTTCTTTGAGCTCGTCCCAGCTCAGTGCATAAGCAGCATCTGTGCAAAGGGCCTGAACCTGATGGTCCCACCATGAGAGTGTGCCATCTAGAAATGACTCCGAGGTAAAGGTAACACTCTGTTGGGGCGAACAGTTAGTCATTCTTAGAATGGAATCAATCTTTTCGGACCAACGAACAAATGCAACAGCGCCTCCTGTTCCGTCGAAGTTCAAAGGCTTGCAGTTCAGGAACTGCTTATAGGTGCAGTCAGTTAGAGGGTTATTTCCAGTAGTGCCATCGCTGTGCTAAAAGCGGAGGGCTTCATGTCATGCATTTGCCTGTGATATGCGTTCTTGCAACTCGGCTTCTGTCCTTGGCAGTGTACTGGTGTCTGTGTCGCGCCTGGGTGGCATTTTCTTCTGTTGCAGTGGTATGAAGTGGGTTAGACAACATTTCAATTGTTTATGAGATACATAGCACCATAAGCCATCATGTAATCACCCAATGTCACACGTAAATATACTCAATGTATGAGTGAGGAAATAAATTCTGAGCCTTCACATAGGCTTACCAATTTGGCTCGTTGCTTGAAACAGAATGAACTCGAGGCTACATCGCCTTGGTCATTCGTGTTTGAGTTATTTCCTGCTACATTGGTTTTCATTAGCTTGACCCGCAGAGTCCACCAGGATTTCTGTGCACTACAAGTCGTTATTACGTGGGCCCCCGTAATAATAAATTGTCTTGCACAGTTACCCCAAATTTTCTCTCGTCCAAGCAGATGATCCATCAAGGAGCAACAGCAGGTGCATCGGCATGAACAGGGTCATGCTCCAATGCGGGGTCAAGAGCAACGCTTGGCTCAGGGGCCACAGCTGGCTCCGGATCAACAAACTCCATCTCAAAATCAGCTGGATCAACAAACACAGGGGTTACAGGATCTTCCAAGGGCTGGTCTAAGTGTATGAACTCAATGTCATGGTCTGGATCAAAACCAGGTGGAAAAACAGGATCATCCTCAAAATCGTGATCAAACTCAAAGCTGTGTGCGGGAACTGGTGCAGCTGACGACGCCATATCAGGGTCGGCGTCGTGTGAATGGTGTTGCATTCCCTGTATATGCGAAGATGCGGACGTCAGAAACTCAAATGAGTCTGGGACAGGGGAATGGGCATGAGCTTCCTCTGCAGGAGCGTCTGCAAGTAGTAGGCTATTACCAGCAGCAATAGGGCCTCGCCCTCAAGTGGGTCCTCCTCTAATAGTTCGACATCGTCGTTGGAGACAACGTCCGGGGGGGCATATCAACAATGGGATAAGTGGCAAGGGGCACAGGAGCAGGGATCACCATGAGTGGCAATCCCCAACAAGATGGCCATCAGCAGGCTCTGCTACGACATCGAGCAGCGCAAAGGGATGAAAGTCGTCATCGTCTGTGCTGGTAGTATCGGAAACGTACACCTCGTGCTTTTATGAAACTATGTCGCCTGATACTATGGCCATGGAATCTGTAGTGTCCGATTCTCCAGTATCTGATGAAGGCATGGCGTTTTGTAATACAAACACACATATGCACAAATAATCAATCATATAGTCAAATAAACATATTAGTCACCAATAAGCAATCATATAGTTCTCCTAGTCCCACTAGCCTCCCAGTCTTCCAGACTGAATCTCCTAGTCTCTCAAACTACCTTCCCAGCCTTTCGGATTGTTCTTCCTAGTCCCACTAGCCTACTTCCTCAGCCTTCCAGACCGAGCCTCAGCCTCTCAGACTGAGCCTCAGCCTCCCAGACTGAGCCTACAAATAATAAATAAAATGTGCTCAGCAAAACGTTTTGGATCTGGACTTAAGTGGTATGCAGTGTAAAAATGTTTTCGTGAGAGCCCTAGTGATCATAGTCTAGACTCGAGAAGGAATCCTAGTTCGCTATGATCAGAGCTCTGATACCAAGCTGTCACACCCTGGCTTTGCGGAAGCGTGGTTAATTTGGTGTGACTTCTTAATACCATAGCTTAATCATAACAAAGCTATATGAAATAAAAACCATGCAAGATCATCCATTTAAGTTTTTAAAACATAAGTAACATAACATTGTTTTACGACGTTGACTCAAGCAACGGAAACTACAACCTGATAACATTAAACATTGTTCAGAAGACACAAACATCAACATGAAATAAACACAGTTTAAGAAATGTGACTCGTCCAGGAAAAAGTCACATCCCTTAAACTTGGATGACCTCGTAACTCTTAAACAGCGGGAAAACGTAACATACCGCGCCAGATCTTTAGTTCCCTGAAATACATGTAAGTTGGAAAAATCAACAATAATGTTGAGCGAGTTCATGTGTAAGTGAGTAAGTAAAACCTTTGTATGTATAAAATCCTGGTATGTAGCAAATAAGGAAAAGAGATCACCAATGGTTTACAAGGCCATTGATATGTGTGAAGTGCAAGTAGGAAGACTCAAACCTAGCGGATTTATGCGTTGGGCACAAAGTCACCCCGAGGTCCATTATGCTGGGCCTGGGGCTGGGCTCGCTACACCCAGATAGATCTACCACTCCTGTCCCTCGGTCCTACCCTGAGGATTAATGGCCTCAAGTTTCCGCCTACCCACTCACATGATCTAAGTAGTAAACCTCCTTACACTAACCATACCATGTATAAAGTACTCAGAAATATAGTAACATGTATTTCACCCCCGCAGTTTAGAAAACTGAAAACAGTTAAGAGAAAAGGGGGACATGAACTCACAGTGGTGCGTCTCTAATAAGAAAATCTCCTGATCAAACCGCTGAGCGACGACCTACACGTACTAAATCTATTAGACGGACGGCCGTGCTTTAAGGTTTAAGTTTTTGGGAAATAGTTAGACAACTATTTCGTAATTACACTTTGTAATTATTTTGGTAAATAAATTCCTTCCCAAGGATGGGGGTTTTAATTCATGCGCGTTCGTAAGATTCGAAATATATTATTAAGTCTCACTTAAAATATATTTTATTTCTAACTCCAAAATATAAATATTTTTCCCAAAAATATTATATTTTAATACATATGATTTTCCCAAAAGAATACCTTGACAAAAATACGCGTTCATAAATATTTCCTTAAAATGCGTAAGTTACGTTTTTAAGGTCGGGTGGTATTAACTATACCGTTGTAACTTAAATAATTATTGTGAAGGCGTTCGTATTATTTTGGAATCGTTAACATTTGGTAATATTATTTTTACCCTAAAAATAATATTTGTATAGTTCACAAAATAATCATAAACATTTATACAAGTGACGCTATGAAAAATATATATATCACATATATATTTACCCCGTTTTATTTTGTGAAAATCCCACCTCCGATATTTTGTAAATAAAGTCGTGGCGAAATTTACACTTTGAAAACAAGTCAAAAATACATTTATAACACTTGTGATGAAAATATTTCTAAGTGTTAGGTTTTTGGAAAAATTTCGCCAGAGTTTCCCCTGTAACTGGAGGTGGCCACGCTTTCAAGCGTATCATTTTCTTTTATAATTCAAATCAACAATTTTCTCATTCACAATAACAATTTCCAAACCATCAAATTAGTCAATATATAAGAAATCGCAAAAATTACATGAACTTGTGGTTTGTCTATAATATGTAGTAATTTCCATTACTTTTGGTGGATCTTTTGTTGGTGCATATTTGTGACAACAGCTTAGATTTGGTCTTTGGATATCTTGTAATTAGTTAAACGATAAACAGTTAGTGGGTTTAGCTTTGTAATAGTGAGATTATAGAGTTTGGGCTAAACTAAACCCATTTGGGTCAAGGGGAAACGAATTGGGCTTTGCCCATGTAGGAAACCCTGGCCCAAATAGTAAACCTTGTGTTATATAAACAAGGTTAGACATTAGGGTTTAGGTTAATCAGCCAAAACAGTTGTTAGAGAGCAATTTCGTGAGAACATTAGGGTTTGGACGAAATTAGGGTTTGGTTAGGGATCTTGGATTGATTGTAATCAGATTGATAGATAATCAATAAAGATCCGGTTTGAAAGTAATTTGCTGTTTCAGTCTCTACACGTTTTCTGCTAATTCTGATCAAGAGGATTCCGCACTCTTGATTAGAAAGACGATTCTGTGACGATCCATAAGACTCAAGGGGGACCTACAATTGGTATCAGAGCGTTAGGCTCTTGATTGCTCGGTTCAGAATTGTTTGCTGCAGAAACAGGGAGATTTTTTCGAAATTTTTGAAACCTGAAAATTAGGGTTTTTAAAATTTTCGATTTTTGTGTGTTTTGGTTTGATAAAATTTTCGAAATTTTTTGGCTGTTTGATCTTCTGGTTTGTTTGTTTGGTGGTTTGCAGGTTTTCTGGAAAGATTTGGCTGATTCTGGAAAAGTTTTGGGGTGATAGACTTGAAGATTCGAAGACTGTTCTTCGTGTTCTTGAGTTTATTCAATCTGTTCTTGAAAAATTTTCGAAATTTTTTGCTGATTTGCTGCTTTGATTTTGCAGGAAGTTGTTAGAAAATCTGAAAAATCTTCAAAATTTTCGAACAGATCAAGTTTCCAGGTTTAACTGGCGATTTTGATTAATTTTGCTGACTGACCAGCGAAATTGACAGACACAGCGAATTTAAAAGTTCCAGCATATTTGTCGGTGAAGTAAATCCAAAGGCGACTTTGGTGATCGTATAACTTTCCACAGCGAAGTTATTACGATTCTCGGCGAATTTACTGTTCGTCGTATTCGCGAAATAGAGCAGCGAAAATAACCAGCGAACCTTATCAGCGAAATTGACTGTTGAACCTTATCAGCGAAATTGACTGTTGAACCTTATCAGCGAAATTGACTGTTGAGTCTTACCAGCGAACCTTATCAGCGAATTTAACTGATTACCTAGCGAATTTAAGCATAACCAGCGAAATTAAGAAAGAAGTTAAGGGGTGGAATTTAAGTTGGCAAGCGTCGGAAAATCCCGATTTCGGTCTTTGACATTATATATCATTGGATTCGTCTTTTCGAGACAATTCTAACGGTGTAATTTGGTAACCACTGTTTTCGGACGACTTTTGTACGGTTTTCTCAGTCTGTTAACGTTAAAATGTCAAACATGTCTACTTTGAACGAGCTGTTGAAGATGGAGCATGAGGTTGGTACTACCAACAAACCACCTAAGATGATGAAGGTGGAAAACTATCTGACATGGAAGGATCGTTTTCAGTCCTTCATTGAATATCAGGATACGCGCATGTGGATATGCATCGAAGATGGTTACGTGAATCCAACACACGACTTTGAGGGCAGACCACGTCGAACAGAATATGTGAACATGCAAGATAATGATAAAAAGATGTATGAGGCTGAAAAGAGAGCCTTGGCTGCAATCAAAATGTCGTTGCCTGATAGCATCAAACATACCTTCAAAAAGTACACTAACTCAAAGGATATGTGGGATGCTTTGGAGAAAAGATACGCTGGCAATGCTGATGTCAAGAAGAACAAGATTGATCTACTGAAGAAGCAGTTTGCTGTTTTCAAGTACATGAAGCATGAGTCACTTGAAGACGTCATCACTCGTTACTACCATCTGATGTCAGAAATGGACAATTATGAGATCGATTGCTATTCTGATGTAGAGAAGAATGACAAGCTGCTAGATGCTTTGCCTACTAAGTGGGATATCTACACTTTAATGATCAAGGGTGAAGCAGATTATGAAACAAAAGAGCTTGAAGAGGTTGTAGGTAAGTTGAGAGCTTATGAGCTCAGCATGAAGAAGAAAGATACTGGATATGATCAGGTTCAAGATCCGGCAGTGTACAATGGGCTTACATCTTCTTCATCTCACAACGCTTCTAGCGACTCTGCCACTGCGTTTTTATCATGTGAGAATGAGCAGGTTATGGTGAATCAGGATGGTGATGTGTGTTTTGTTGCTGCTTCAGGCGGATCATCAGGAGTTAAGAAATCGTCAGCTTCTAAGCAGAGTACTAGTGCTAAGTCAATGCCAATGAGTGTGAAGTCTGCTGAAGAGCATCTGGCTCTACTTGCTTCATTTGTTGCTTCCTATGAAAACTATATTCAGGGAAAGATGTCTGATCCTGCTACTTTAGATGAAGACTATGATCAGATTGACCCTGATGATCTTGAAGAGATGGATTTACAATGGCAAATGGCCATGATTTCTAGGCGTGTGAAGAGGTTTATGAATAGAACTGGGAGGAAATTTGTTGGAAGGAGTGTTGGTTTCGACAAAACCAAAGTGAGGTGCTTTAATTGTCAAAGTTATGGGCACTTTGCTAGGGAATGTCAGAAACAAAAGCAAGATAATTCAAGCCAGAGTTCAAACAACAGGAATGCATCAAGCAACTCTAGCTCAAAGGCGTTGATCTCTACTGCAAGAGAGGGTTCATACGATTGGAGCATTCACTTAGAAAATGATGGGAATGTCACTCAAGCATTCATGGCAGAGATTACTCCAATCGATGATGGTGAAGCTAAAGTAGATGATGCAGAAGTGAAAGTGGATGCTGAGGTGAAGGTAGAGAATAGAGCTGAAGAAAAGAAGGTTGATCAGACAACAGGTGCTGAAGATGAAAAACAACAGTCTGAATATGAAAAAGAAGCTGAGGAAAAGGATGCTAAGTATAAACAATTGGAAGCTCAGCTTGCAGCTCTAATGGCCAACCTTGACAAACAAACAGGAGAGGTAAAATCTAATTCTGTGTGTTTAAAATGTCGTGAACTGCAGGGTGAGGTTGACAGGTTGTCTGCACAAAACAAAAGTTTGGTAAGCGAAATGTCTAACATTAAAGAATCAAACTTTTTTGCTAAAAGAAATGAAACGTCATACTTGAAGAAAATAAAAGGTTATGAAAGTGAAATTGAAGCCGTAACCTGCAAATTAAATGAAAAACTTCAAGTCATAGACTTAGCTCATGACATGATGGCTAAAAAAACAAAAGAGATTTCTGATAAAAACAAAGAGTTGTCAGATGCTCAACTCAGAATTGTTGAACTTGAAAAGAAATTGGGTCAATCAGGGATTCTACTTTTGTTATGAAACATATGATGGGTGGGTTAAAGAAGAGTAATGACAAGACTAGTGTGGGATTCCAAGGCTATAATGAAGTCCCACCTCCTCTTAGTCATGATTATTCATTCCTACCTGATGAAGATGAGCTAACAAAGTTTATGTCAACAGCACTAAGCAGTTCCACAGCAAGTCGAGGTGATGAGTCTGAGAGAGGTGATGCTAAGAAGGATAATAACAGCAAACCAGCTTTGAAAAAGAACACTTCACAACCTAAGAATAAAAATTCGACTTTTGCTAAAAAGATAAATTTTGTTCAAGGAAGTGACATGAAAAATGAGACAGCTGTTATTGAAAATGAATCGAATGTAGAGTTTGCTAAAAATAAAAACAACGAAAATTCTGAAATTAAGCAAACTGAACCAGATTCTTCTAAAGCATCATCATCAAAGCCTGAATCTAGTTCAAAGGCTTCAGATAAGAAGTCTTCGAAAAGGATGTCGTGCTTCAAATGTCACACCAAAGGACATGTAGCTAGCTGCTGTCCTAACAAAAATAATGAAGCACAGGTGAATGAGAGGAAAAGAGAGAAGTCACCAGAGAAAAGTGGTGATAAGCAGGAGAGAGAGTCCAACTCTCCAAAGAAATCTGCTCCTAAGCAACCAGAGACAGTTGCTGTTGGTGTGGATAAGGCTGAAAAAGGAACTCCACAAGTTCCTCGTTTTCAAAGAAATCAACCTAGATTTCAGCCTAGATCTTCACCAGGCAGATTTGAGAGACCTAGAAGCAGTTCACCAAGAATGAACAATCAAAATACAAATAATTTCAGAAGTCAAGGTCAATATCAAAATCGATACCAAAATAATGGTAGCCGAAATTTTTATAACAATGGCTTTAGAAATTATAACTATAATGCTTCTTGGAATCAAAATCCAAATTTTCAAAGGTCAAATAGTCCAAACACACATAGGAACCCTCAGGACCAAAGACCTAGTGGAAGTCAAAATCAATTTCCAACAGGTCTAAGATCCAAGACTCCAGTTAGGAGTAATGGATATTGGATGGACGTTCCGGTGGTTGGTGAATTTGGACGACCCAAGACCATTAAGGCTTGGGTCCCCCAATCTAACTAATTTCTTGGTTGGTGTGTGCAGGAGCTGCTAAGGAGGATTATCAACTTGTGGTATGTTGATAGTGGCTGCTCCAGGAACATGACGGGGGATGCGAGGTTGTTGACTGAATTTGAAGAATATGATGGAGGACAAGTGAATTTTGCGGGTGCGAAAGGTGGTAAAATTACTGGACGAGGAAAGGTGACCAATGGGAAGATCACACTGGACAAAGTGAACTATGTTGAGCAGCTTAAACACAATCTTATGAGCGTGTCACAAGTCTGCGACAAGGGTCACTCGGTCCATTTTACCAAGAATGAAGCTTTAGTGTTGAAACCAGGTTTGGAGATACCGGACGATTGGATAGTGATGCGAGCGCCAAGGAGAAATGACACTTATGTCATGGACATGGGTGCTAAGGATCCAACTGCAGTGGTGGTGTGTTTACTATCAAAAGCATCTGAAGCTGAATCGATGTTGTGGCACAGACGCATGGCCCATATCCACTATCGCAAAATGAACTATCTTGTTAAAAATGAGCTAGTGAAAGGGGTTCCATTGCGGAGGTTTCAAGTGGAAGACAAATGTCTTCCATGTCAAAAGGGAAAACAACACAAGAAACCTCATAAATCAAAAACAGTAAATTCCATAGATGCCCCTTACGAATTACTTCACATGGATCTATTCGGTCCAGTGAATGTGAGGAGCATAGGTGGAAAGTACTATTGTTTAGTTGTCACTGATGATTACTCACGTTATTCATGGGTTTTCTTTTTAGGTACAAAAGATGAGACAGCAGAGATGTTGATAGATCTTTTTACAAAATTGGAAAACGTCCATGATGCAAAGATCAAGAGGATAAGGAGTGATAATGGCACGGAGTTCAAGAATCGTATTCTGGATCTCTACTGTCTTCGCAAGGGAATTGAACATCAATATTCTGCTCCTTATACGCCTCAACAGAATGGAGTTGCTGAGAGGAAAAACAGGACGTTGATTGAAGCCGCTAGGACAATGCTTTCAGATTCTAAGCTACCAGTTCTTTTCTGGGGAGAAGCTGTGAATACAGCTTGCTATGTCCTAAACAAAGTTTTGACTGTTAAACGTTTTAACAAAACTTGTCATGAATTAATGTTTAACAAGAAACCAAACTTAGAAGGCTTTGAACCATTTGGATTACCCTGCACCATTGTGCGAAATAAAGATAAACAAAAATTCGGTGAGGTGGCTGACGAGGGCTACTTTCTAGGTTACGTACCTGGCGCACCGAATAAAAGGGTTTTTAATCTAAAAACTGGTAAAATTGAGGTTGTGTTTAATGTTGAAATCACTTCTTACAAACCTCAACAGTCAACGAGTGGACCAGCTATATTATATGATTATGAAAGTGTCTTTAAATCATTTAATATTCCTGAGTTTTCCAATGCAGATGAGTCTCAGCTAATTCAAACAGTGATTGGTGATGATGAAGGCGAGTTCATGCCTAGATCGAATGTTGATACAACAGATGCTCCGGGATCTTCCCAAGATGCTGATACTGATTCAAGTGACGATGAACCCGAACCCAATCAGGGGGAGGATTTCATTAATCCGTTTGCGGATCAGCATATTCAGGGGGAGGTTGGCTCAAACCTTGGTGACAATTTAGAAGTCGATGCTGTTGCTACTACACGAGCAAATAGAGATCATCCAGTTGACATGATACTGGGAGATCCTGCTGCAGGTGTTCAAACGAGAAGAAGCATAGCAGCGAATACAGGTTTATTTGTGTCGATTGAGAAGACTGGGATAGTGAATGAGTGCTTGTATAGTTGCTTTATTTCCCAAGAGGAGCCGAAGAACATTCATATGGCTCTTAAAGACAATTCATGGGTTGAAGCTATGCAAGAGGAATTGGCCCAGTTTGCTAAGTTGAAGGTTTGGGAGTTGGTTGATCTTCCTAAAGGTGAAAGAGAGATTGGCACTAAATGGGTGTTTAGGTGCAAGAAGGATGAAAGAGGTATAGTCACGCGAAACAAGGTTCGATTGGTGGTCAAAGGTTTCAATCAGCAAGAAGGGATTGATTACAATGAGGTGTTTGCACCAGTGGCAAGGTTGGAGGCAATTCGTTTGTTTCTGGCTTTCGCAACTTTCAAGGGCTTCAAAGTTTACCAACTAGACGTGAAGAGTGTGTTTCTTTACGGGAAAGTCCAAGAAGTGGTGTATGTCTCACAACCAGATGGGTTCGTTGATCCAGATTATCCAGATCGAGTGTACAAACTTGATAAGGCTTTGTATGGGTTACATCAAGCTCCCAGGGCGTGGTACGAGACACTGTCTACACATCTGATAAAGAATGGTTTTGAAAGAGATCAGATTGACAGTACACTGTTCATCAAGAGGAAGAAGGAAGATTTTCTGCTAGTACAGGTGTACGTGGATGACATCATCTTTGGGTCATCTGATGAAAGCATGTGTAAAGAGTTCGAGCAGGTGATGAAGAGCAAGCTCGAAATGAGTGCTATGGGTGAGCTGTCTTACTTTCTGGGATTACAAGTTGAACAGAATGCGGATGGGATGTTTATTCATCAAACAAAGTATGTGTATGACATTTTGAGTCGGTTCAAAATGAATGATTGCACTACTTCCAACACACCCATATGTGAAAATCATACTCTTGGCCCAGATCACGAAAGTACTGAAGACGTTGATCCTACTCAATACAGGGCAATGATTGGTTCTCTAATGTACTTGACTGCTTCAAGACCCGACATCATGTTTGCCGTATGCTTGTGTGCCAGATATCAGGCGAATCCTAAAGAGTCACACATGAAAGCAGTGAAGCGGATTCTTCGTTACTTGAAGGGGAAACCTAAACTTGGGTTGTGGTATCCAGCTGATAGTGATTTGACGTTTGTTGCTTACACTGACTCAGACTTTGGAGGATGCAAGTCGAACAGAAAGTCTACAACTGGTGGTTGTCAGTTCTTAGGAGGCAGGATTGTATCTTGGCAATGCAAGAAGCAATCTTGTGTGTCTACATCTACGTGTGAAGCTGAATATATTGCTGCTGGAAGCTGCTGCTCTCAGGTTCTCTGGATACAACAGCAGATGCGCGATTACGGTTTGGATTTCACTCGTACTCCTATTATGATAGACAATAATGCCACTATTTCAATAACTAATAATCCCGTGAACCACAGTCGCACAAAACATATTGACATACGTCATCATTTTATACGGGATTGTGCTGAAAAGCGATTGATTGAACTTCATCGAGTCGACACAGAGGATAACCTGGCAGATCTTTATACTAAAGCATTTGACAGGGCTTGCTTTGAACACTTAGTCGAACTCAACGGGATGAGGAATCCTGAATAACTGGTTTTTCATAAGAATTTTTGTAAATAGTTTACTGCTTTTCTTAAAAAATCAAAAACACAAAAAAATTGAAAAACCAAAAACATAAAAAAAAAATTAGAAAATCAAAAATGAGTTATCACTGTGTGAAAAGGAGAAATGATAGTACATCAGCAAGTTAGACTGTCACACTGGACTTGAAATTAAATTGCTTAAGTGTGATAGCAGCTTCATTATATGATGTACCAGTAGGCAAAAGCATGAAATAATCAACTTACCAATGTGATATAAACATAAATGAACTGAATATGAGTGGGGAACACATAAGTGGTGTATGGTTTAATGACCTTAATTCTTGCGTTGATAGATTGCCAAAATCTGAAGTTTTGGGTCTTTATACTGTTATTTCATCTAGGGATATCTTGGTTGTCTGTCTGTTAGAACTAAAATTGTACATGACCCCAGGAAAGATAGTCACTTGGAATTAGCTCATTTCTATTTGAATGTCTGTATATTTCCCGATACACACAATTTTGATCTGATTCTGAAATCTTCTCTGAAAAAAGTCGTGTACCTCCTCTGTTGCATCCAGATATATGCTGACCTGGAGGTGCTAGGCAACGACAGCCTCCGCTGCATCCAGATACATGCTGACCTAGCTGTACGTTGTCGCGCTATAGATCTAATACACCCGAAAGAGGCCCTCAAGTGCCCAAAAGAAACCCAAGAAACCTATATCAAACTGAGAAAATCTCATTTGATCTGTATATTATACCATCTCTACTAAAGATCTATTCTGTTCTCTTCTCAACCTATTCCCAGTTAAGATTTCAGAAATCTGGATTGGACTTGTGAAATATGTGGTAGGGAAGATACTTGCATGATAGAGTGTGCTGTTTATATTTCCAGGATTTGATTTGTATTTATTTGGGTGTTCATGGTTACGAAATCAAAACATGATAAAACAGATTATATGCAGACCTAGACACAGTCCGGATATCTTAAAGGATGCCATCAGTATACTCACCTACTACGATGAATCTTTGTGCATACCTTGATCGCGGGGGTATATCCTGTTGTGGGACACGCTCGTATTTCAGAAAATAAAATTACCTTAACGTATCATATGGTAATGGTACTTGAAATGTTCATGCATTTTGTTTAAGTGGACAAACATACTGGTAATCGTCTTGAACTGCTTTTCACGAAAAATTAAATAAAGAATTATATGATTGTGTGAAACAGTTTGCTTGTGCTGATATGATCTTCTTACCAGTGATTCTCACAAAAATAGAGTGTTTATTGTTTTTGTTATTTACTTGCTTTCAGAAAAATATAAAAATCCAAAAATAGTGTCTTTTTATGTTTTAAAATTCTTAACGTACGGAAAACTGTTATTCTTGGAGGAATTGTCACTGATAGGGGGAGACGGTGTTAGTAAGTGAGTTCAAAATTCTCAATCAGGCAGGATCTTTTGTGTTGGACAAAAAGTTTTGCGTGTTGGTGATAAGTTGAAAACGCTTAATCTGTTATACAGTTTAACTAATCTCTTGAAAGATAATAATTTATTTAACTTATGTTGAAAAATTCTTATGGTTTCTCGAGATGTTTGTTTTATAGTATACAGATTGAAGCAGTTTGTTGCTGAGAAGTTGCTGTGAAGTGTGAAGATGAGAGTTTGATTGGATGCATGGTAGAACCTCCTTTCTATATTGCAGACAAGATTGAAGAGTTTGAAGATTGTTGTGCAAATGCTAAACTGGAGTTTACTCAAGTGCTAACGTTTTGAAGATTTGGTGATTGGATGCATCAGCTTAGGGGGAGTCTGTTGCTGACAGAAGCTATTGAAGCTGAAGCTATCCAAAGACCAAAGACAGTGCAAGACTACGTGAAGATTGCAAGAAGACTGAAGACAAAGTTTTTATAAAGCTATTGTCAAGGGGGAGTTTGTTGGTGCATATTTGTGACAACAGCTTAGATTTGGTCTTTGGATATCGTGTAATTAGTTAAACGATAAACAGTTAGTGGGTTTAGCTTTGTAATAGTGAGATTATAGAGTTTGGGCTAAACTAAACCCATTTGGGTCAAGGGGAAACGAATTGGGCTTTGCCCATGTAGGAAACCCTAGCCTAGACATTAGGGTTTAGGTTAATCAGCCAAAACAGTTGTTAGAGAGCAATTTCGTGAGAACATTAGGGTTTGGACGAAATTAGGGTTTGGTTAGGGATATTGGATTGATTGTAATCAGATTGATAGATAATCAATAAAGATCCGGTTTGAAAGTAATTTGCTGTTTCAGTCTCTACACGTTTTCTGCTAATTCTGATCAAGAGGATTCCGCACTCTTGATTAGAAAGACGATTCTGTGACGATCCATAAGACTCAAGGGGGACCTACATCTTTGTAATAATCTACTTGGTTTCTTGAAAATCTTGTTTTTAAAGAAAATATACTTTCACATCTTCTTGTGAAATTTGACAAAAATAATTCTTTGTCGAAACTTAGTGTTACACAAGTGTTTACACACTTGTGTGTTTAAAAATCACTCTTGTTCATGAAAGATCCGGTTTTAAGGTATGTTTTCTCTTGACACTTGGTCCTTTGAGAATACTACTTGTAGATCCGTAGATCTACTAGTTTTGAACACTATTTCGTAAGTAAAATCGATTTCACACAAGTTCATGTTTAGTGTGTGGTAGAGTTTCATCATTTAACCCTTTTCACACTTGAACATACTCTATGTCATGATCCATGAACATGACCATCCGGGTTAGATGATGATCCGAGCTACCACAACATAGATCGGCACTAAATAATCATCACAAGACAAGTCTTACAAGATTTACACAACATCATAGCTTTTAACCAACATCTTTAACTTTTTAGTAGACTTTTACATATCATCTTATAAGTTCATGAGTTTTAACCGTCACATATCATTTTAACCACTTTAAAATATATCGAGAGGGCGTTTGTAGCAACTTACTACTAGCTCGAGGGCTAGGGAAGAAACTAGTCGAAGATTGGGTGGATAAAAGCAATGAGGTGAGGTCCTTCACGTTCCGAATGCACCAAGCTTCCTCGTATGTGATCCTTGACACTTGAATGCACTTGAAATGAGAAGATGGAAATCGAAAGATGGATGGATGGTGGAGGGGGTGTTCGGCCGAGAGCTTAGGGAGAGGGAGAGAGAGTGATGAAGTTCAAGTGTGGGTATGAAGGTTATGTTGTGTTAAGACTTGATCTTATAGGCAAACTCCAAGATCATTAACCAAAGGATTATGTGTAGCCTAGATATTAGGCATGAGAGATTATTTTAATCATCAAAGTACAAGGGTGTCCCCCTAGGGGATGAGTTCGGTTAGGGGGGGGGGGTAACCTAGTCCAATTCCAACCATTAGTTAAGTTATAGTTAAGTTAAGTTAGAGGTTAACTCGGTTACTAGTGTGTTGTGCGTTATAGCGGGTGTTAGGGTATTCAGGGACCCTAACTGGCTCAGAAAAAGAGAAACAATGTTATTGGCAATATTTTTATGTTCCGAGTAAAGTCCGGTTGTTCGGTTGGATAGTGATCCGTTAAAGTGCTTAACAAAGCTTTAAAGTGTCGTTAATACTATTTTTAGTGACACAACTTATTCCTGACACTTTGGAAAGTGTCTAGTAATATTTTTCTCATGTTTTGGCACTTTATTAGTTAGCTAAATGCTGAATTTTTAATTAAAGTACTGAATTTTGTACTTAGAGTACGTTTTAGGCACATACGGTCACTGTAACTTATACCTAGTGACGCAGTTCTACAACCCTCGTATCCCTACACTCACTACTAGTGTAGTAACTATCTCTGGCTCATACAGGCCTTAGAGGCAGTGTCTGCCTGATGCTGGCTATATCAGCATGTTCAATAGGTTATCCGTTCATAGTGCTACTGTGCTTTCGTGCATCAGGGTTGTCACTAGAGTTCAGTATGTAAATAATGGAGTGACAGCAAATAAGGTATGATGCAAGTAAGTGTACGTATCAGAATTCAAGTAGCAGTTTCTCCACAATTTCAAGTAAGCACAGTAATTAAGCAGTAATTAATTATTAATTAAGTCGTACGGATACCTGGTTTAGTGAGGGTTGTCACATTCCCCCCCGTTAGAAAAATTTCGTCCCGAAATTTTAAGTTCTGCTTCTAGAAGCAGGGTTCTTGGGAAATAAGTGGGGGTATTTCTCTTTCATTCGGTCCTCACGTTCCCAGGTGTATTCAGGACCATGTCTGGCATTCCAACGAACCTTGACGAGCTTGACACTGCTCCGGCGGGTTTTGTTCACTTTCCAATCCGTAACCTCAACAGGTTATTCGACGAAATGGAGCATGTCGTCAACATGCATCTCGTTGGTGGGAATGACAATGGTATCTTGAGTCGGACTTTTCTTCATGTTTGATACATGAAATGTATCGTGAACACCATTTAATTCAGTAGGTAAGTCCAGCTTGTACGCTACTAACCCGATTCTTTCCAAAATTCTGAACGGACCAATATACGTTAGCACTTGCTTCAATCCTGGTTTAGTGAGGGTTGTCACATCCAATCACCAAATCTTCAAGACGTTAGCACTTGAGTAAACTCCAGTTTAGCATTTGCATAGCAATCTTCAAACTCTTCAACTTTGTCTGCAATATAGAAAGGAGGATCTACCATGCATCCAATCAAAGTCTCATCTTTTCAGCAACTTCTTAGCAACAAACTGCTTCAATCTGTATACTATAAAACAAACATCTCGAGAAACCATAAGAATTTTTCAACAAAGTTAAATAAATTATTATTTTTCAAGAGATAGTTAAACTGTATCATAGATTAAGCATTTCCAACTTATCACCAACACGCAAAACTTTTTGTCTAACACACAAGAACCTGTCTGATTTAAAATTTTGAACTCGCTTTCTAACATCGTCTCCCCCTATCAGTAACAATTCCTCCAAGAATAACAGTTTTCCGTACATTAAGAATTTCAAACAGAAAAAGACACTATTTTTGGATTTTTATATTTTCTGAAAGCAAGTAAATACAAAAGCAATAAAACACTCTATTTTTGTGAGAATCACTGGTAAGAAGATCATATCAGCATAATCAAACTGTTTCACACAATTAGATAATTCTTAATTTAATTTTTCGTAAAAAGTAGTCCAAGACGATTACCAGTATGTTCGTCCACCTAAACAAAATGCATGAACATTTCAAGTACCATTACCATATGATACGTTAAGGTAATTTTATTTACTAAAATATTAGTGTGTCCCACTTCAGGATATACCCCCGCGATCAAGGTATGCACAAAAATTCATCGTAGTAGGTGAGTATACTGAATTCATCCGTTTTATTTTTCAACGATAGATAATTGGTGAACAGGTCAGTACTTCCGTACAGCAAAGAGACCAAAATATCTTATCGAGGGCTAAGAAAGATACCATTTTTTGGTACAAATTATGCATTTTGCATTTTTTTGAATGACTCTCTATGAGAGCTTCTTCATTTTCAGGGTTTTGGCATTTTTAGCTCTTTTAAGATATCCTGGGTGTGTCTAGGTCAGCATGTATCTGGATGCAGCAGAAGGACACCCCTGATATCCCCGGATGAAATAACAATATAAAGACCCAAAACCTCAGATTTTGGCAATCTATCAACGCAAGATTTAAGGTCATTAAACCATACACCATTGATGTGTTCCCCACTCATATTCGGTTCATTTAGGTTTATATCACATTGGTAAGTTGATTATTTCATGCATTTTGCCTACTGGTACATCGTATAACGAAGCTGCTATCACACTTAAGCAATTTAATTAAGTTTGAGTGTGACAGTCTAACTTGCCGATGTACTATCATTTCTTCTTTTTCACACAGTGATAACTCATTTTTGATTTTCTATTTTTTTAATGTTTTTGTGTTTTTGATTTTTAAAAAAAACAGTAAACTATTTACAGAAATTCTTATGGAAAACCAGTTATTCAGGATTCCTCATCCCGTTGAGTTCGACTAAATGTTCAAAGCGAGCCCTGTCAAATGGTTTAGTATAAAGATCTGCCAGGTTATCTAGTTTGTCGACTCAACACTTTGAACTTCAATTTAAATCATTTAATATATATATATATATATATATATATATATATATCAACAATCTCACGTCCCCCGTCACGTGCCTGAAGCAGCCACTATCAACATACCATAAGTTGATAATCCTCCTTAGCAGCTCCTGCACACACCAACTAAGAAATTAGTTAGATTGGGGGACCCACGCCTTAATGGTCTTGGGTCGTCCAAATTCACCAACCGCTGGAACATCCATCCAATATCCATTACTCCTAACTGGAGTCTTGGATCTCAGACCTGTTGATGGAAATGGGTTTTGATTTCCATAAGGTCTCTGGTCCTGAGGGTTCCTATATGTGTTTGGACTATTTGACCTTTGAAAATTTTGATTTTGATATCTTAAATTTTGATTCCAAGAAGCTTGATTGTTATAATTTCTAAAGCCATTGTTATAAAAAGTTCGACCACCATTATTCTGGTATCGATTTTGATATTGACCTTGACTTCTGAAATTATTTGAATTATAATAGTTCATTCTTGGTGAACTGCTTCTAGGTCTCTCATATCTGCCTGGTGGAGATCTAGGCTGAAATCTTGGTTGATTTCTTTGAAAACGAGGAACTTGTGGAGTTCCTTTTTCAGCCTTATCTACACCAACAGCAACACTTTCTGGTTGCTTAGGAGCAGATTTCTTTGGAGAATTTGAGCCTTTCTCCTCACTATCACCTTTCTTCTCTGGTGACTTCCCTCTTTGTTTTTCACTAATTTGTGCTTCACTCTTCTTGTTAGGACAACAGCTAGCTACATGTCCCTTTATGTGACACTTGAAGCACGATCTCCTTTTCAAAGACTTCTTAGCTAGAGTCTCTGAGGTAGATCCCTTATCAGATGGTGATGATGCCTTGGATGAATCTTGTCCAGTTTGCCTAATTTCAGATTTTTCTATGTTATTATTTTTTGCAAACTCTACATTTGATTCTTTTTCAATAACAGCGGTTTCATTTTTCATATCACTACCTTGAACAAAATTAATCTTTTTAACAAAAGTTTGATTTTTGCTCTTAGGAGGTGAATTTTTCTTTTCCAAAGGTTCCCTGTTATTGTTCTTTCTAGCATCATCACTCTCAGACCCCTCACTTTGACTTGATGTGGATGCGAAACTACTTGGTGCAGTTGACATAAAGTCTGTTAGCTCATCTTCATCAGGCAGGAAAGAATAGTCATGACTAAGAGGAGGTAGGACTTCATTAAATCCCTGGAAGCCCACAGTGGTCTTGTCATTATTCTTCTTTAACCCACCCATCACGTGTTTCATAACAAAAGACGAATCTCTGAATTGACTTAATTTCTTTTCAAGTTCAACAATTTTGAGTTGTGCATCTGACAACTCTTTGCATTTTTCAGAAATCTATTTTGTTTTCTCACTCATCATGTCATGAGCTATATCTATTACTTGAAGTTTTTCGTTTAATTTGCATGTTAAAGCTTCGATTTCACCTTCATAACCTTTTATCTTCTTCAAGTATAGAGATTTATTTCTTTTAGCAAAGAAGTTTGACTCTTTTACGTTTGACATCTCGCTTACCAGACTTTGGTTTTGTGTTCTCAACCTGTCAACCTCACCCTGTAATTCACGACATCTTAAACACATAGAATTAGATTGTACCTCTTCCTCATGAACTTCTGTAGTTTGATCAGCAATAACCAGTTCAGCTTCACTCTCTTTCTCTACTTCAGCATTCACTTCTGCTTCAGCATTCTCCACTTTAGCTTCAGCATCATTCACAGTAGTTTCAGCCTCATCAACTGGCACTCTCTGCCATGAATGCCTGAGTGGCACTCTCATTTCCCTAATATCGCTTTTGTAATGCATCCCACGTATCCTTTGAATTAGTGTACTTATTAAATGTATGCTTGATTGCATCAGGTAAGGATATCTTGATAGCAGCCAAGGCTCTCTTTTCAGCGTCATACATCTTTTTATCATTCTCTTGCATGTTCACATAGTCTATTCTATGTGGTCTGCCCTCATAATCGTGTGTTGGGTTTGTGTACCCATCTACAATACAGATCCACATGCGTGCATCCTGAGATTCAATGAAGGATTGGAAGCTGTCCTTCCATGTAAGATAATTCTCCACCTTCATCATCTTAGGTGCATTCAAACTTGTCATGTTCGACATTTTAACGCAACAGACTGATAAAACCGTACAAAATATCTCCGAAAACAGTGGTTACCAAATTACACCATTAGAATCGTCTCGAAAAGACGAATTCAATGATATATAATGTCAAAAATCGAATTCGGGATTTTCCAGAGTCTTTCTCCTAAAAATCCAAGGAATTCGACGGTGCAGACGGTTTTGTCAAACGAGCTACGGATCACTTTCTATTTACGAACACGTGAATTTTTTTCTTACGCTTGCTACAAAATGTTCCACCCTTTTAAATTTGCTGTTAATTTCGCTGGAAAGTCAAGGTTAAATTCGCTGGCACTAGTTTGCAGTTCAAGTAGGTTAAATTCGCTGCTCAAGTTCGCTAATCAATTTCGCTGGATAATTTCGCTATTACGACGACCAGTAAAGTCGCCGAAAACCGTAATAATTTCGCTGTGAAAATTATACGGTTACCAAAGTCGCCTTTGGATTTAATTTCGCCGATGATTACGCTGGTCAGTTAATTTCACAGTTAATTTCAATCTTTTCGAAATTCTGATTATTTTCCTGATTCTCTTAACACTTTCCTGCAGAATCGAAACAACAAAAATCTCAGTAATTTTCAAAAACCAATTAGAAACAAAACGAAGAACGTGAAGAACACGAAGAACAATCTTCGAATCTTCAAGCCTTTCCAGCCAAAATCCTTCAAAAAATCAACCAAAGTTGTCCTGAAAACCTGCAAATCAACAAAATCAAACACACAAACTGATCAAACACAAGCAAATTTGCAGAAAAGTTATTAGAACTCAAAAATTTCGAAACCCTAATTTCAGGTTTCAACATTTTCGAAATTTTTCACCCAAATCTGCCAAGCACAATTCTGAACCGAGCCTTCAAGAGCCTAATGCTCTGATACCAATTGTAGGTCCCCTTGAGTCGTATGGATCTTCATAGAATTGTCAATCTAATCAAGAGTGCGGAATCCTCTTTATCAGAATATAGCAAGAAACGTGTAGGAACAGAAATCACTTTCAAACCAGGTTTCTATTGATTATCAATCACAAAGAATTATAATCAATCTAAACCCTAACCAATACTCAATTTCGTCCAAGCACTAGCTCTCACGAAATTCTGTCTCTCAAACTCTGTTCTGGCTGATTTACCTAAACCTTAAAGCCTAACCTTGTTTATATAACACAAGGTTGCAACATTAGGCTAGGGTTTACTACTTGGGCTAGGCCCAATTCATCCCCATCACCCAATGTGGGTTTAGTTTAGCCCAAACTCTATAATCTCACTAATAGAAAGCTAAATCTGCTAACCGTTTATCGTTTAACTAATTACAAGATATCCAAAGACCAAATCTAAGCTGTTGTCACAGAATATGCACCAACACTGTTTTTTGCAGAGTTCTAGACAGTTTGTTGCAAAGAAGGCAAAAACATCTATCGCGTCAGTTTTTACCTGGGCGAGGGAGAGAAGAATATGAAGAGTGTGCTATTTTGGTTAAACGAGTCAATTCTATGAATTCTCATATTAATACTTTGTCTTAGTGAATAAATGCTCATATTAATACTTTGTCTTGTCAAACATGTTTAACATTTTAGTTCTAGGTACCTTTTTTTTATAAAATATTTTAGCTGTAGGTATGTGTCACACCCCGAAATATCAGAGCTGGCGTGACTGGACCGGTATCTTCATTGCACAGCGGAAGCAAATAAGTACTCGAACACCAATAAGCTAAGACTTCTAGAAAACGAACACCAATAAGTACTCGACTCCACATGGTTCTCCTATTCCATCCGCGCCATGATTTGAAAAAGTAATCTGAGAAAGAAACGTGCGAAAAATCAACATAAAGTTGAGCGACTTCATAGTTTGTTTTGGAAAAGATTTTAAACAAATCTTTTTATTCACCGGTTTAAAAGTTTTTGAGAAAACATAATAAAAATCATTTTTCTCGGCATGTTATATGAAAACTGTGAGCTCCAAATAAACTTGTAAACATTTGTGAGTTTCCTTTGAAAACAGGTATGAAAGCGTCTATGAACAGATCATTAATGTTTTGCAAGGACATTAATATATGTGACGACATAGGAAGTACTCAAACCGAGTAGACTATTATTAGTGTCGAATCCCCTCGACTGTGTCGAATCACCTCGACTGTGTCAAATCACCTCAACTGTGTCAAATCCCCTTGACTGTATCAAATCACCTTGACTGTGTCAAATCACCTTGACCGTTGTTGAATCACCTCGACTGGGACATAAAAGCACTCTAAGTGGTCACATAAGGACCATGAGTGGGGCTCGACCGTACCCGTTAGATCTAACCCTTGTCCATGATTCTTATGAGAGTTACTGGCATTTCAGTTTCAGCCTATGCTCACATGATCTAATAGTTCATTTCATAGCCAAATCATACCCATGTTGACTTGTATTTCACCCCCGAGAGTTATAAATCTGAAAACAATTAAGAGAAAAGGGGGACATGAACTCACTGGGTTGTCTCGTTTTACGTACGCAGACCAACCCAGTCTCGTTATTATAACTAGGAGGATCCCGTCCCTAGTCATGAAAAACATTCACTTTTCGAAAATACGCATTTGTTTTGTAAAACCGGTATATTTAGTATAAATCGTTCGTAAGCCACTTGAGTTCCTTGAAATCCATTTGCAACACGGTTTAGAAATATTAGTTTTCGTTCATCGAAAAGTTGTTTATTTTTGCAAAACTTGCATGTCTTTCCACCCCCAAAAACATTGGTAAAAATGTAAAACTAGAAAAAGTGGGGGTTATGAACTCAACTAGATTTCCATGTGCAAAGCTAGCTAAATACGACTCTCTGATGTCGTTTCCAAGACGTGACTCGCTAGCGTGCATTCTACAATATTCCTAACACGGAATATCTTATAAGTTTCAAAATAAACGTGATAACTAAACTACGTGTCATCGAGCTCTACCGAATCGTTAGCCGAACGATTCGACGGTAAGTTGTTAACTTAAAGAAAACGATTAAGTTATATTTGTTAGTTTGTTTAACGTCGGTAATAACTAATAAGTCTTGCAGGACTTAGTTCCCGGGGGATTTAAAAGATATAAATATTTATATAAAAATATATAAATATGCCGGTATAATCGCGTTAGTCGTCCCGAGAAGTCGTACATGTATAAAAAGAATATTTCTATGAAAATAAGAACTCGTATTATATATCGCATCTTGTATGATAAGTATCAAAATATGTGCATATGCCGTTTAGGCATTTGAAATAAATATAATAACTTATATTTATTTAGTAGAGTTTTCGTATTGAGGTCATTTAAAATAAACATAGTAGTGATATTTATTTTATAAAACGAATACGAGTCATTCGGTATTTGAAATAAATATATAAACTATATTTATTTCTATAAAAGAATAAGTGTCGTTTGATATCCGAAATAAATATAGAAACTATATTTATTTTAGTAAAAGAATCCGACCTGTTCCATGTTTGAAATAAACTATTTTTACTTTTATAAGAGAATTCGGATTGTTTGGTGTTTGAAGTAAATTATATTTACTTTTATATAAAAAAATATTCGTCGAATTTTCGAAGTTTAAATCAAATATAATATCTATATTTACTGTTGTGAATACCTTTCGAATAGTCCTTTTCGTAAATTGTAAAGTGTCATCGAATGTAATTGTATGTTTGTGTTTGTTTTTCTAAAAGATCATTTAAATCCGATAGTTTATATTTTATAATAAAACGCGTTATTTTTACGGATTTTCTCGAAAAACGGGAATAGTTTCCTCTGTTTTTGGAAGCCCCTCGATAACACAAGTTTTCGTTATTTTATCAAAATTCAACAATTATGCGGTAATGTATATGTATAATCAATTTATATAAGCAAGATAATAAATCAAAGTATACTTTAACTATCAATTCGTCATTTTTGTTCGGTTCGAGCTCGTTTTTCACGTATAAAATAAGGAATAATTAACGAAAATAATATTCGTCCTAAATATTTTGCCGAGTCTTCGTGTTGAAACGCCGAATGAAGTTGGCTGATTTGACCAGGTTTGACCTAGTTGACTCGGTTTGACCCAGTCAATTGAAACCGAAGCTGAGCCGGCTGACTGAACCGCGAGACCCGAACCGAGACCAAGCCGAAGCTGAGGTTTGATCAGCTTTGCCTTGTTGACCGAACCGAATTCTGGCTCACTAAAACCCGAACCCGAACCTGATACACGACTGAACCGAGCCACCACTGAGCTAACCGAACCCAAACCGTACTGAGTCAACCGCTGTTGACTGCCTTTGACAAACCGAGACCCGACGTTACCCTTGTTTCTTGTAAACCCCAAACCGCCGTGAACCCGTCTAAACTAAACTGAGACATCTTGGACCAAACTAAGCCTAAACTCGTGTCTGAACAGGTTGCTCGAAAATATCTCAACACTGACTCGAACTTGACCCGGCGTGACGCGAAACCCGAATCGGAGACCCTTTGCATCTGAAAAACTTGTCGTTGCCATTGCTGCCACCAAGTGGTGGCGGTCGGCCGTTCCGTAACAGAGAGAGAGAGAGAGAGAGAGAGATGAGATGGGTTACCGGGGGACATGTTGCTAAAAATGAAACAGCCGTCACTTCCATAACCGCCGTCGCAGCTCTGTTTGTTCCCTGTCGTTCCGCCGCAGACGGCGGAGCCACCGTCGTTCCCCCGTTCTCTGTCTCTCCTCTGTGTTAGTGCCGCCATACGCCACCACTGGTTGGTGGTGGCCTGCTGTTGAATCATCGAGCAATAGGGGGTGCGTTGTCGGCCGATCTTGAAAACGAGAGGGAGAGGGGTCTGGTTGTAGTCGAGTGTGTGTGTTTATTAGGTGAAATCGAGATGGAGAGGAGAAGTGGTTATGGCACTTGGGGTGCTGTTTTGAGTGTTTATTGAGATAAAAGGGTCTCCATGTGTGTGCATTCTTGAGTTAACAGAGAAGAGAAGAAGCAGGTAGCAAAGAATCGGCATGTGCGGCTGTAGTCTTGTGTAGAAGGAACTAGGGTTTTCAATTGTAGGTGAAGAGAGATCACTGTATGTGAGTGAGTCTGATCTGAGTTTTCAGGAAATGACGATAAGGTTGTAGATAAGGTTACTTATATTAGGGTTTGGTTAGTGGGCTTGGGCCCAAGGCCCACAAGCCCACTTCTCGTGTAATGAGTGGCCCATTATATTTCTAAAGCCCGTTAACGCACCTGAACATCAGACAACGTCATAAAATAAAATTCTTGTATTAAATCGCGTAAAGTATGGTCAGTAGTCGTCGTTTGCGCGCTCGTTCGTCGATTACGGTAATAATCGCGTAAAGTTGTGCCGTTGTCATTTTTAATCCGTTTTTCAATCCGGTTTCGACTACGGTTATCAAAATTTTAATTACGAAGCTAAGTATATCGTAAAATTTCAGTTTTAAAGGTAATACGCATCTCTGATGCTTCCCTTTCATTGCCGGTGCATTCCTGCAGTCGCGTTTTCCGTTCACGTTTACGTTTTATGGCGTACGGAAGCACTATAAATTCGTGAAACTAAACTTATAAGTATAGAATATTCATATAAAATTCGTGATTATCGGCGTTGTTAGTATTTTGTACGGTGTCAGTTCGTTGTCGTTTAACGTTTAACAGGTTTGTTGTAACCCCCATCCCCCTGTTTGCCCGGGAACGGGCGGCCACGGCCAGTTTCAGTGGTATCGGTGTTTATCAGTTTGGCAGCGGAATTTACATCAGGACCGTAGTTAGGAAATATTTTATCAGAGTAAAATACCACACTTCTATAATATTAAACACATGGGAAATTCCAAAGTTTTTAGTACACACATTTTCATAGGGATAAACCCTATTTTATTTAAATAAAACATCTCTTTATTTAGGTAAATTTATAGCCACTTTTCCAAGCCTTCAGTGCTGTCCAGCTGACTTCTATTTGGCTTTCACATTTTTTTTACCTGAAACGCGTTTAAAAACATTTTGTCATTGGGAAATACTGGTGAGTGAATCCCAGTTTAATCAAGATAGGTAAAACCGTTTACAGCATTGAGGGCGGTCGCGCAATTACATTTGTTTATTTTCTTCTTTAGTTACCACCCACGGTACTGTCAACCCGACTTTTGGTCATGTTACTACTCACAGTGTAGTAACAAATCTTGTATACAAAACCCCAACATATCGACGATAATTGTAGAATACAAATACTCAATAACTGGTTAATATAATGTAAAACATTTGAGGTTTTGTAAAAACAGTTTGCAAAAAGGAGATTACTCACATTGCTATCTTAGGGTTTTCCTTTCTGATTTCCTGGTGATTATCTATTAATTACACAATGCACACGCGTTAGTATAATAACCCAATATTTACATTAGTAATACCCTCCCCGAGACAGAATTCCAACGACTATGTCGGGCAGAACCTCGACAGCCGTTATGGAGCCCTAGATCAATCGGGCAGAACTGTAACGCCCCGCATTTTCGTAACTTTCCTTAATTAGAAAGTGTGTCTTTAATTCTATTTTTGGAAACTTGTATTCATTGTAACCGTATTTCGTTTCAAACCACTGTAAAAACCGTGGCTTTGATCGTAATGAAATTGAAATTTTATGTGAAATATACATGTTCATACATTGATACATCCATTCGTTTGATATGTGATTCATAACTCCCATAAACATGAATTTAACTCGTAAACAACTAACGTGTATTCATAATTCTTAAACGTTCCATACATGCAAGACACTTGGTTATTCAATTTTGAGGCTTAACTCTAAGCTTTATACTTATTTGATACCTAACGGTATGCTTTACAATACATCACATACGTTTTTTTACAACAAAAAAAACCCTATGTTTATATGTTAGAAAATATTTGATTTTTCATATCTTATATGCATCATAGGGCTTATTATATGTTCAATACACATTAACACATCATTATTACATAATATATTTAGCATCTACAGATCTAAAATGTTACAAAAAAAAAATTATAAAAGTAAATGCTGAAACAGTCCCGATCGGAACTGCCATCTTGTTTAATTGTTTGGTTTTAATGATATTTCCCACTTAATACATTTAATTAAATGGTTAGTATTTTACATTATTATGATATTAATTAACTCATTCTGTACTTTAATTAATATTCAACAAAAAAAAAAGATAAATATAAAATAAAAGAATCAAATGGCTATTGACAGCCAATTCCGATCGCAACATTAAAGGTTGCTTTAATTGTTGTTTTATTTTTTTTTTATTTGCCTTCTAACATCACAACAAATATTACTAAAAAAAATATAAAAAAAGTAAAAAAATGACAGTCCGATTGCAGCAGCCTTATGGCTGAATTGTTGTTGATTTTAATTATCAATCTTCCACCTCTCCATACTACACATTTAAATGGATAGTTATATATTAACTAGACTTAATATAAAGGTGAAATACCTAACTTTATATGTCACAAACAAAAAAAAAATAAGAAAGTAATTGGCTGTTTACAGCCTTCCATTCGGACCAAATGCACCCCTCTTAACTCTTTTTTTTTAATTGCTAACCACCACCTAAATCATCTTAAATACACAACCACTTGAACCCTAATTCCTTCCCTTTAAATACCCACTTAATTCAGCCTTTCTACCACTTTTACCACACTCAAAAAACACTCAAAAACCTCTCAAACTCAGCTGAGTTTTCAGCTTATAAATCAGAAAGTTTCAGCCATAAAAAGCGAGTTTTAACTCATTTCCACTTTTATTTTCTTCTTGTTTCTTTTTTCTTAACACTTGGATAACCTCTAGGAAGGTTTTCACAAGTTTGCTTGAGCAAAATAAGGTGAAACCTCACCATTTTTGAGGTCCAAAGTGCATATAACATTCTGCTTGTTTTTATTTCTTTTTATGATCATGTTTTGATAGAAAACTTAGTGGAATCTTGTTCCCACCAAGCTCATAACTTAGTCCATGGTTGTGGGTTTATGTTTAGGGGATTTCCATCAAAGTTTTGGGTTCAAACACCCATTTAAATTCTGCTTATACTTGTTAAATTAAGCTTGAATTAATTAGTTTCGTTTCTTTATTGTTCATTCATGACCATCTTTGTTGTTCTTGTGACAACTTGTGCATTGGTGAATCTAAGAAAGAGGTTTTAAAAGGAAGATTTATCCTCCTACCTCTATGCATGACTTCTATGATAATACATGTAATATTTTTTTTGGACTATAATCATACTATATACTATATATAACATATATAAAATATACTAACCGAACCTTTGATGGTAATAAAGTGATTATTCGTCCTGGGACTAGGTTATATCATCCAAGAACTTAGTTTTCTCGTTACGATTCTAATGGGTGTTACGCCCATGAAATCATTCTAAACCCTATGGGTTTTTAGAGTGTCAAGAACGAGCACTAAGTCTAGATGATTACTTTCTTACATACATACTTTGTGTATTTTAAATTCCGAATTTCGACTCTAATCATACCTTGAACTCTAATCCGAATACATTCCACCTCCTAATCTCATACACTCGCCAACATTTGGATAATCGGAAGACTTAGCAATTTTGTGAGTATACTTGAACCCCCTTTTTCGTTTACCACTTTTTGGGGCGTAACATGTTATTTACAAACTTACACACAACCTTTATCATAATACATAAACATTCCTATTACACGCATGCTTATTTGAT
The DNA here is from genome assembly GCF_002127325.2 of Helianthus annuus. Classification (NCBI taxonomy): domain Eukaryota; kingdom Viridiplantae; phylum Streptophyta; class Magnoliopsida; order Asterales; family Asteraceae; genus Helianthus; species Helianthus annuus. Next base: position 127,524,283 of record NC_035438.2, on the reverse strand, counting down.
TACTTGATACTTTAAACTTGGGTTGAGGACATTATGTGTTAGACTTATCATTAACTTCGTACGAGCCAAACCATGACATATATAGCGGTATAGGATTAACGACCCGCCCGTAGAGTTGTGGTTATGTCATGAGCATATTCCGTTTCATCATTGGTTTGATATGTTTGACACATGCCAATTTTATTGTTTATCTCGTATCAAGAGCTTGCCACATGGAATTGTTTAAACTTATCTTTTGATACGTATGTACCAAACTTGGATACTCGCCTTTGGTTTTGCATTGAACTTTATTTTAAACATGTTACAGGTTGAGGATGATGATGCTATGAAATGGAGTAGCGTTGATGCCTAGATACACATATAGACGTTTAGGTTTAATCTTTCCATCAATTTTGATTATGTTGTATTGTATTTCCCTTGAACTTGATGTTATTTGATTTCCTTGTAATGTTGACAAATGAATTATGAAATGAAATCGGTTTATTAAATATTGTCACAAATAGCGTTATGATGTCTCTAGCAATCTTCACACTTCGTCTCATCCCGATGTTTCCGCAATTGGTTGGGGCGTGACAAGAACTTCGTTATTTAGGGGGGTATTATGCCCGAGTATAGTGCCTACTCTAGAGAAATTAGAGAGAGAGATTGAAATGAGAGCGATTGAAATGAACAGCCGATGGCCTCTATTTATAGGTCTGTTCAACCACCTTGTCGCGGCCCGCGTAAACCTCAGCCAAGGGCTTCGTTGCCCGCGAGGCCAGCTAGGGTAGGTTCAGGAGTAGTCTGTCGCGGTCTGGTGAGGCCTGCTGTCCAGGCGCTCGCGGCCCACGTAGGTTCAGGAGTAGTCTGTCGCGGCCCACGACAGACTTATTTTTATTGTTTTTATTTAATTTTTAATTATATAAGGTATTTTGGGCTCGGTTTTCGTATACGGGGTGTATTTTAGGACATATTGGGGTATTCTAAATATATTAGGGGTGTTGGAAAAATTTTTGGAGGGTTGTTATATCCTCCCCACCTTGTTTTAGAACTCGTCCTCGAGGTCTACTGAAATAAGTGTGGATATTTCTTTTGTGTCTCTGACTCAAGCTCCCAAGTGTATTCTGGTCCTCTCTTGGAATCCCATTTCACTTTGACCAGAACTAATCTCTTGTGTTTGAGATTATTGACTTTTCTGTCTTCAATCTGTAGAGGCTTTCTACAAACTTAAGTTTTTCATTGACCTCTATATCCTTAAGAGGCACTACTAATGATTCATCAGCTAAGCATTTCTTGAGATTAGATACATGAAATACATCATGTATTCCTGCCATTTCCTCTGGCAGTTGTAGCTGATAGGCTACAGGTCCTATTCTTTTAATAATCTCAAAAGGTCCAACATATTAGGGACTTAGCTTTCCCCTTTTGATGAATCTTACCACTCCTTTCCAAGGAGAAACTTTAAACAATACCTTGTCTCCTACTTGAAATTCCAACGGTTTTCGCCTGTTATCAGCATAACTCTTTTTTCGATCGCGTGCTGCTTTTAGTCTTTCTTTGACTTGTACAATTTTGTCTGTTGTTTCTTGTACTATCTCTGGTCCGGATAACTGTTTTTCTCCGATTTCTGCCCAACAGACTGGAGTTCGGCACTTTCGTCCATCAAGTGCTTTGAATGGTGCTGCAATGATATTGGTATGATAGGTGTTATTGTAAGAAAATTGTATCAATGGTAAGTGATCGTCCCAATTACCTCCGAAATCAATTACACAAGCTCTAAGAATGTCTTCCATTGTCTAAATTGTCCATTCGCTTTGTTCGTCCGTTTGAGGATGATAAGCGGTGCTTAGATTCAACTTGGTTGTCGCACCTTGTCTTTTGCGGAAGCGTGATTATGTGTGACTTGCTTAATATCATTGCATGCAACCATAACAAACAACTATATGATAAAACTAAAGATGTTCATCCATTAACTTAAGTTAAACATCACGAACAACATTGTTTTGAAAACCAAACACAACTTCAAATCCAAATACAAACCATGCAGATTGTTTTAGAGTTCCACAAGGACTCGACAAAAGACATTATTAAAAACCAGGCTTTGGAAGTTGTGTCTTGTCCAGGATAAGACACATATCCAAATCCTAAGACACCGGATGACATCTTTTATTCCAAACAACACTTGAAAACTTCAACGCCCGCCAGATCCACACTTAGTTTCGTGAAATATATGTAGTTTGAAAACATCAACAAAAGTTGAGCGAGTTTATGTGTTTAGTGTGTGAGCTCGAATAAACTTTGTAATCTTTGTAAGTAAGTATGTATTTGTAAACCCTGTTATGAAAGAGAATATGAACAGATCGATTAATGATTTGCAAGGTCATTAAGTTAACGCCTACCCATTCACATGATCTAACAGTTCGTTCCTTAGCTAACCGTACCATTTGTAAACATTTGAAACATTTGAAACATGTATTTCACCCTCGAGTTATGAAACTGAAAACAGTTAAAAGAAAAGGGGGACATGAACTCACGGTTTTGCGTTCTTCAATCCGACCGTAACTCAAAGTTTCCTCTGGTGTACACGACTACCTACAACGTACTATGATCTATTAGACGAGTGGGTCGTGCCATGACTTAGTATTAATTAGTGTCTTTGAGTTACGTTTCATTGTGTCTTCAATATTATTCCAAGCTATATAATTATTTGTTAAAATAATAAATATTTCAACTTAAATTATATTTATTAAATTTTGGAATAATAGTTATGATAATATATTTTAACTTGTTACTTTTTATGTATTTATACATGTATATCCTTCCTAAGGATGGGTGTATTTGTATTCGTATTCTTATACTTGTATATTTTTGCCAAGTATTGGTGGCGTATTCCGGTGTGTATTTATACGTACGAGAATACGTATTTTATTGTGTTTATTAAGTATCTCATACTTAATTTTATATTAACTTTTCCGGAATAATATTTCTAATAAAAAATACATTAATATATATTTCCAAAATATATATTTTAAGAAATATTACATAGAAAAATTACTTAAAATTTTTCCTTGGCAAAAATATTTATATCTTTCATAAGTGTCTCAAAAACAATATATTTTCAAGTTTTACTTGGAAAATATATATAAACCTATTTTTACCCAAAAAAAATGTATTTGATGTTTATTCAAGAAAATATTTTCACTCCAAAAATATTGTATTTCACGTTTGTTTGAGAAAATATATATTTTCTTCCAAAAATAATACATCTTCTAATAATTCTAAGAAAAATATATATTTTTACTTGCCAAAAATAATATATTTTCCCCTTGTCAAAGATATGCTATATTTTGTAATAATTGTAAAAATCATATTTTTGTTCTTTTGGTGTCCAAAATACTTATTACCAAAATATACTTATGAATAAAATTTCCGGAATATTTTACTAGTTATATTCATTCTCTTGGAATTTTAGTAATATTTTGGATTGTAATCTTTGGTATTTTGATGAGTTATATTATTTCAAGTCCTAAAACAATATAACTAATACACATAATCTACAAATAATCACACACTTGGTGACTTCTAGATATATATTCCCCAAATACATATTTAGTCACTTTTATTTGCAAAAACTAACCTCCAAATATTTATACTTTTGTAACAAAAATTATGGCAAACTTTATATAAAATTCATGGTTTAAAATATACTTGTAAATATTTGTTTAAGAATATTTTTTTCTAAGTGTTTAATTTCTAGAAAAATTTTGCCATAGTTTCCCCTAAAAATGGAGGTTTCCATGCCTTCAAGGCATATCATTTTCTTTTGTAAATCAACACAATCAATAACAATTCAATCTACACTTACCAATTTGCCAAAATCAAGCATAAACTACTACCTCATGAACTTGAAAATTTATAAAAATTTGTAGTAACCTACTAGTGTGTTTAGTAAGCTTAGTTACCCTTTAAAGTGTGATTGCCTATTTAAAAACTTCATTTTTTAAGAAGTTAGATCTTCACAACTTGTAAATCATTTTTCTAAAAATATTTCTTCTTGGATTTTTCTTGTTAAATACATGATCCTACACTTGATTAACCACTAAAAATGTGGTTTATTTCTTTAAGAACCAAGATTAAGTAAACTTTGTATTTTTAACTCGATTTCTTGAAAAATCATTCTTGAAATCATAGATTTACAAGACTTTACACACACTTTGTTCATCACTTTACAAGAAAAACAACTTATACTTTCAAGTTCATGATTTACATGAGGATGATCACTTTGATCTTAACATAATCATCCTCTCATCTTGCTAGATTATGTCTTTAATCACTATCTAACAAGATCACATGATGATCTACATCAATAATATGAGTAATCAACAATCAACAAGCATAGCAACACATAAACATCATGATTTCTTATGATTTTAAGCTTATATTGAAGTTTCAAGTTCAAGATTCTTAGTGTTCATCATGATCAACAACTTGTATCTTCTTTTAACCACTAAAATAAGAGGTAAAATGAAGAGTATGGTGTTCTTACTACTAGCTCATGGCTAGGGATGATTACTAGATGAAATGGGGTGGATAAAAGCACAAGAGAAAGGCCCTTCAACTTCCACAAGCTCCAAGATTCTTTACTATGCTTTTAACACCCTTGGATATCAAAAGAATGGATGGAAGTTGAATAAAGGTGAGGGTGGTGGTGCTTGGTGACCTCGACCGAACCAAGAGGAAGAGAGGGAGAGGAGTTTTGGTGTGTTGTGTGGAGTGAGAAATGATAGTGAAGAACTACAAGTTTAACTTAGAATCTTCCAATTTTGCATAATCCAAAGGCTCATGTATTTAGTAAAGTCAAGACATGATCTAATATTATGATCAAAGAAAATCACAAGTGGGGTCACCATGTTGGGGCTGTAGGTGGGGGGGGGGGTGTAGAGTTGAAATGTAATGTTATAGTTAGATTGGCAAAAGATCAAATACAAATAATCTTAACATACTAAACATACAAATTGAAGGAAAACCCAAAAAGACAAGGTGGCATTTTTGTAATTACCACCAACTATCAAAGTTACAACCAAAAATACCTAAAAAAACACAATTTTTTTTTAACATTTTTTATTAAAAAATCGCTACATTTCGTTAGCAAAAAAAAAAAAAAGAAAAAAAAATTTTTTTTTGGCTGCTACTAAAAGTAGCGATTTTTTAATAAAAAATGTTAAAAAAATAAAATAAAATAATTTGTGTGTTTTTTTTTATTTTTTTAGGTTTTTTGGGAGGTTTAGTTTTTTGCATTTTAGCTTGGGTGGGGGGGGGTGTTAGGTTTTTTTTAGGTTTTTGGGGGTGGGGGGGGGGGGGTAGGTTTTTTTTAGGTTTTTGGGGGTGGGGTGGGGGGGGGGTTAGGTTTTTTTAGGTTTTTGGGGGTGGGGGGTGGGGGTAGGTTTTTTTTTAGGTTTTTGGGGGGTGGGGGGGGGGGTTTAGGTTTTTTTTTTGGGGTGGGGGGAGTGGTTAGGTTTTTTTTAGGTATATTTGTAGAGTAACTTTGATAGTTATTGATAATTACAAAAATGCCACCTTGTCTTTTTGAGTTTTCCTTCAATTTGTATGTTTAGTATGTTAAAATTATTTGTACAAGAACTTTACCCTAGTTAGATTATGGTTGAAATCTAAGTGTTTAGTTAGGTTATTTAGTTACTGGATGTTATATAGTATGTTATGATGTTCGGGGACCATAACTAGCTTGGTAATGTTAAAGCAATGCTTCTAGTGAAAATTTGGTGTTTCGGGTATTGTCTGGTTGTTCGGTTGGTTACCAGTTCGTTAAGGGGCTAAATTATGCAGTTTAGTGTGCTTTATGTTACCTTTTGTGACAGTTTTGATTCCCGATACTTACGAAAGCATTCAGGACCATTTAACCATATTGCTGCATGATATTAGTTTGTTTAAATGCTGAATTTTGCTGAATTCTGCAGAATTCTGCAGTTTATGTGAGTTTTAGGCACTTCCCGGCACTTAAACTATCACTAGGAAGGCAGTTTTATGATCCTTACTTTCCTACACACTATACTAGTGTAACTATTGGTTTCGGGCCCATTCTGTACCTCAATACCATATCTGTCTATGTACTGAACTCCGTCAGCATTTTTCTGATTTGTCTGATAACTGTGTTGCCCGTGTTTCATGCATGATTTGAATCAACAAAGTTTGGATGCAGTAACGATATGTCATTTGCAATATATGATGCACACGTATGTATATGGCAATAATTGGAGAGCAATTTGAGTTAGTAATTGTAATTCAGCACAGTCATTAAGCACTAATTATTGATTAATAATCATACAGATGCATGCAAATTTGACAATTGTCACATTGGTTCCAATTGCTTTTTGGAAACTTGTCCAAAAATGAGAGGTAAAGCGGCCATCTCTATCAGAAACAATTGATAAAGGAATTCCATGTAATGAAACTATTTCATTTACATACAGTTTAGCTAATTGTTCCATACTGAAAGTTTCCTTCGTTGGTAGGAAATGAGCCGACTTAGTTAGCCTGTCTACAATCACCCAGATTGTATCATTACCTTTCCTTGTCTTTGGTAAATTGGTAACGAAATCCATTGTTATCAATTCCCATTTCCAAACTGGCATTTCTAACTGTTGCAATAAACTTTGTTAGGTCTTGTTTGTACCGGATCTGATTGATGTAAACGTAGATGAACCGATCTTGATCAAAGTGCGGAATCCTTTGGATCAAGTCATAGAAATACGACACGCAATTCAACGTTTAAACACTGTCAGCAGATCTAGAGATGACAGAGTACACAAAGGTGTCAGCCGATCTAGAGATGAAAAAGTTCTGAATGACATACCCTTATGGGGTATTTATAGGTAGAATCAGGATGATGGTAAGTGCTGTCCGATCGGATAACATCGCTGCTGTCCGATCGGCTGACAATGATGACCGATCGGACGACCCGTCCGATCGGGTGACACAAGTCAACAAAAGTCAACACTTTAACATTCAAGCGCCGTATCCTGATCTGTCGTTCTAGCTATGATACATACAAACATAAACATTAATTGTTCACTAAGATACAAAATATGACTAAATGCTGACGGAAGCTACAGACGTTTGTACTAACAGACTCCCCCTCGGATGTAGCTATAGTTCCTTCCATCATAGTCTTCAATTCCTTCTGTTACGCCTTCGTTCTTTCGCTCTCTGTCTTCTCTTTTCAGCTTTTTCCTCTAACATTCTTCTCCTTATATGTCTACCTTCATCGATCAACCATTTTCTGTAAACCGGATCACCATCACGCTTTCGATCCTATTTGGGAATCTTGTTTTCTTCTGATTTGATTGGTGTTTGGTCTGTTGGTATCGGTTTTCCCAATTTACGCTTCCCAAGCTCAGCTGCTCTTTCAGCAATCTTTTTAAATCTCTGGCTGCGCTTGTGTCTTTTCAGGAATTCATCAATCTCAAGATCTCTCCAGTTTGACTTCCAATATCTTCCTGAGTTGATGTCTTGGGACTCCAGATACAGAGTATGGAAAAGTTCTATAACTTCCCCACCAGGACCTACCCCCCAACCTAGAGTAGCTAGGTGAGGAAGTAAAATTAATCCTTGTTCATACATAGGCTTTTCTGGTACGAAATGAGCCACTTCAAATAGATCCATTGCTCCAGCCCAGAATACGATTAATCCGGCATGAGCTACATGAGCCCCTAGTAGTTTACTGGATAAATTGATAAGCCGGGCATTCCCGGCCCACCAAGCGAAACCGGTGGTTTCTTTACATCCACGATCGACTGGTACTTCAATGCTTGTTCTTTGTTTCTCTTTTCATAAACAATCTTGTTGTAGAACAAGCAGTCAATATCTTTCTTCGAATAGTTAACAAGCCACATTGGATCAAGAATGCAGATTCTTCGAGACTTTCCAGTGGACTTGTCATATAGAGAGATTACTGCCTCAGCTGTTGTTTCATTGTACAACCACCCTTGAAATAGATCATGAAAGTCTTGCTCAATAGCCCTGAGAGGCATATTCTTCAAACATCTTGGTGGCTTCACATCCAGAGTTATATCCTTTTCACCATTCTCCAATATCGTCACAATTTGTTTTGGCCTTTGAGGCTCCCAGTCAGGGTATCCAGCCTTAGCCTGCTGCTTGATGTAATCCCACATATGTTGATCATGTACTTTCACTTCCAGTCCATAATAGAACTGCTTAATGTTCTTTGTTTTCACCAACTCATCTACATCCCACCACGGGAGGGTTTTGATATCTGACAAAAACTCAAAGTACTGTACTCCCTGTTCCCGTCTGATGGTGTAGACTTGTAAATCCTCCAGATAACCCCATGATAAAATGTCTCCCCATGAAAGGTCTTTGTTGTGAGTGAAGAACTGAAGTGCTCTAAGAGTCTTTCTTTCGGCATTTCTTTAAACCATTTCTTCCGTTCTTCAGCAAGGATTTCTCTTGGAATAGTTTCTGGAACACCTTCAGTAGAAACTTTTTCAACAATTTTTCTCCTGATTTCATCTTCATTTCGATCCTTGAACATTTCCGCAAATGATGGAAATGTTTCATCAACTCCCGAATAATGAAAATCAGTTTCTTCGTCCAATGGATCTGAAGCGTCTTCAACAATAACATCATCGTAATGATCAGCTTCATGAGCATATCTAGGCTCAAACACATCTTCAGATGAATTTGGTATTTCATCTTCAATATCGAACTTAAATCTTCCGTCTTCTAACCCCAATTCTTCTAACATTTCCTCCCTCGTCCTCTGAATCTCAATCCCCCCCTCATGTTGAGCATTCAGATAAATAACTGTAGGGTTAGTGATGAATACCTGATCTGCATGTTGTTTTCCAGATGATGAGGTTTCATGTTGTGAATCATCCTCCTATTCATTGATTTCATCATTCAGCAACTCTTCAATCTTTTCTTTAACATTTGGATTCCCAATCAATAACCCAGAAGCACCCTGATCATTGTCATCATTACCCTTGTCATCTTTATCATCCTTGTCATCATTCTTATCAGACTTGTTACCATCGTCATCATTATCATTTTCATCTTCTTCTTCGTCTCCAAACAATTCTATATCAGAATCATCATCAACAATTTCTCCACGTGCTATCTTAGCTTTTCTTCGCCTTTCTTTGCCCTTGATTTGGCGAGCAATTTCTTTGATGCTATAAGGAACTAAGTATGATCTTCTGACAAGAACATAATTGTTCTTGAATAACATCCTTTGAATAACACTCACTCTTCAAAGAACATCATGAATATCAAAAAGTTCAGAAGACTCACCAACCAGCATGAAGTCTTGGCCTTGTTCAACAATTTGTTCTTGAACATTTTCAACATCAATCATTTCAATGTCTTCTTGAGTTGATGATCCTCCAGCTTCAGGCTGACTTGACGAACCAATAACTTCTTCAGTCACGACCTTTCTTCTTTCAGTTGCCTCTTGAGCTAGTAGTCTTTCTCTTTCAATTCTTCGCTCTTCAGCTCTTTTTACCTCAACTTCATTAAAAGCAGCATGAATATCAACTTTTAAATGACTTTCGATGATGGCAGTTAACATGTTAAGCTGATTGTCTTTCATTACTTTATCTGCCTTCATGGCTTCCATTTCTAGCTTTATTGCTCTTATTTCATTTGCTGATGCTTCAGAAATTTCAATAATCAGCTGGTTCAATGTGTAACACCCCAGTGTTTCGAAGTCAAAGTCAAAGTCAAAATTGAAGTCAAAGGAAGAAAAGATTGCTAATTGCAATCTGTCTCTCGTTGCTCAATTCCTGTTTTGACTTGACTTATAGTTAGTCTATTTTATGTTTTATGTTAGTTGTATTATGTGGAGTAATTGTTAAGAATCGCAGTAATCGATGTATATTTATCGCTATGAATCGCTTTAAGACTGTGAACAATAGGAAGTAATAATGCGATAAAGCCAATTAAACACTAATCGAACTAATCTAATCAACATCGCGCTCGCAACTCGAATTACGCATTTTTGGTGATTGTTATACGTGTGTGTGTGCCTTATGTGTTACTTGTGCATGTTTATTTATGTTATGTGTGGTAATCAATCAAATCGCAATCGAACTTAATCGCAATCGAATCGCAAACGCTAAACGAATACGAAATAAGGATGATTGTATATTGATATAGTATGATAATTAGTGGAGAAGAGATAGCGCGAGATATAAGTAGTTGGGATTAAAAGTAATTTGACTAGGAAACCCTATCACATCGCAACGCTCGCAATCGAAATCGAAACAGCAAAACTCATCGCACCGAACACTCGAATCAGGCGACCGATCGATCAGGAAACCAGCCGATCGACCAGCCATCCGCGCGGACTGCCGTTCGATCGGACAGGCTGTCCGATCGAGCTGCCTGGCCGATCGACCAGCCCTTTCCTATTTTGGAACTCTATAAATACCTCCTGTCACTTTCAGTCTTTCCACTTTTGGAAACTCTCTGTCTGAACAGCACGCTCTCCTCACTTTTCTTCAGATTTCTCTCGATTCCAGTAAGATCTCGTCCTAAAACTTGTACTTCCTTGATCTACACGCACTCCTACACCTTTCTATCTTTTGAATCTTAACTTTTAACCGTGAAATCATCAAGATTCAAGGTATTCTAGGATGAAGTCATCATGTGTTCTTGAAGAACTTCATGTTTTGGCCTCAATCCACCAAGAATAACTCGGATCTAACCGATTTCCACAAAAACTAACAAAGATCTTTCATAGATCTAAACATATACACAATAAAAAGGATTGAAAGATGGTTTTCTAACTTTCTTTCAACTCTTTTACACTCAATGCCTTCAAAACCGATAGAAACGGAGCTTGTGCCGACCTATTACTCATTCTAGTGGTTGTGTGGCTCGAGATTCGGACTCTATCCACGAGGTTTACCGATTTCGGGTTAAACGTGAACCACCATCTCGAACAGTTCACTAGTCGGATTTGGGTGATTCCTGTCCGATCAGGAGGACCAAGTATTGACAAGTTCCTGTTGCTTGACTCGTTATCAAAATGCCTCGATAAAACGAGAAACAATCAAAACAACCAAGTGTAAGATGAACAGGTCGACTAGGACAGAGTGCCGTCCGATCGGACTGCTGTCCGATCGAACAGCCAAACCGATCGACTGGCCAAACCGAACGACTTGTACCTTGGGTCCCACACTTAAACTATTCACCAACATTTGAAGTCTGATTGTTGAACAAGTTGTTGTCCGATCGAACTACCATCCGATCGGGTTAACCGCTCGAACATGTGACAATTAAACTTCAACACTTGACAATTTTCAACATGTTCAATGCACTAGGAATGTCACCCGATCGAACTGCTGTCCGATCGAGTGACAACCTGCTGTGAACTTGTTCTCATCGAGGTGCCCAACCGAACCGGTTGCCAGCCGATCGAACGACCGTCCGATCGACCGATCTGAATGGTAGAGATACTTCAATGTTTTCAAATGCCACAACAAAAACTTCAAAAGTCAAACCATCATACACAAACACATCCTTCCTAAAGAAAAAAACAATCCACTCGAACGGCCAATCGACCGGACCGCCGTCCGAACGAACTGTCACTCACACGACCAGCTGTCTGATCGGACTACCATCCGATCGACCAGCTGTTCGATCCACCAACACTTATTTCATTTTACGCGTCACTTATCGTTATGCTATCGAACTATTCAGGCTAACCCTACTCTCAAGCGCTTCCTTCAATCCATCAACCGCTGTGAGTATACTCGAACCCTTTTTGCTTTCGCACTTTTGGGTGTTACATGCGTTACTTATTCTAAATTACATCGAACACACTACGCAATACTTTTAACGCTAACCGTTACCGCATGTTATACGTGACTTAATGAATGCTTGTTTGTTATGTTTACACATGGAATGCTGTCTACCTGCCTTAGCAACGATAGTACTATAGTTTGGACTCAGCACCCGTTCACACGGGGGTTGTTAAGGACAATTATTTGCATGGATTACAGTGGTGATCATGTATTACGAACTGCCTTGGGCAGTCAACCCGCAATCATTGGTATCGATAGGTTCATGTCGATAACTAACATGCTTCGTTTTACTTAGTGTACGTGCTGGTTATGCGTAAACTATTTCGAACTCTATATGCTATTATCAAACTTGTATGCTCGCCTATACACTATGTGTATTGACTTTATTGTAATGTATGTGACATGTGCTTAAGGTGTCTATTTGCTTGGGAATCAAGGCTAGGAAAGAGTCTTAGTGACCAATAAATAGTTGTCTGTACTAATGAAACCTGAGTTGTCGAAACAGAACAATTTGCCTAGATTTGTCTGTAATAATTTGTTTGCCTTTTAAGACATGGTATGGGACATGTTACTTTAAATTAATTGGTAATGATAATTGTTATGGAAACTTCTGGACAATCTGTTTTGCTCAGTGCCATGCCCCGATGTTTCCGCCATCGGTTGAGGTGTGACACAATGTTTGATTGATGTCGTTCTGCTTTTCTAGCTCTTTATTCAACTTTGAGATTTCTTCTTGCATGACATCAAAGAGCTTTGAGTTATCTTCCAACTTCTCTTCTTGATCTATCAAAACCATTCTGATTTCATCATGAGCTTTCATCAACTGTTCAACCTGCTTCTTTAGAATGTCACGCTCCTTTTCAGCTTTAGCTTTAGCTTTTTTAAGGTCAGCAACTTTCTTTAACAATTCTTTCACAGCTTCGTTATTAAACATATCATAGTCATCTTCAGGAATATCTTCTTTGTAAATTCTGGTTGCAGGTGGAAGACCTTCAAACAAATAATCAAAAGTTGTATCTTTTGGATGTGAGGATTCTGGTTGATCTTGAGGAGGTGGACGTGGAGGTATAGCAGCTTTATATCCTGTAATTTCAACGTAGTCATCATCACTCGTCTTCTTTTGAACTTCCACTACAGGTACTTTAACATTCTGCACCTCTGGTTCTTTTGGAATCTCCACACTTTGAACTTTTTCTGTTTCTTGAACCTTTGACTTTTCAACATGTTTCTCTTTCTTTCCACCTTTGTCTTTTGGTAAAACAGCACCAGATTTCTTTGCTCGAACTCGTCTAGGAATAACTCCAGTTTGAACTGCTTTACGCTTTCCTTTTTGCTTATTTGGCTCCTCGGGTTCATAAGTTGAGTCTTCTTCATCCGATGCTTTCTGCTTCTTTGTAGGCTTTTTCTTTAGCTGTGCTTTGCCTCTACCAAGAGTTGTTGGATCCAATTCTGATTCTGACTGAGTTGCTTTAAAATCATCTTCACTCGAATCATCTTGAACCTCACCTTCAGGTTCTGTGACTTTGACATTTTCAGCTTGAGCACTTGAACCTTGATCCTTTTGAGCTGCAACTTCTTCATTTCTTTTAAGAAAGCTTTCAAGTGATCATTTCTGAAGACCAGCTCCTTGTTCAATAACTTCAGATGGCTCTAACACCGTCTCATCCACCAACTTTTGTTGTGGCTCTACAGAAGGTCCTGCAAAACAAACATTTACAACTTTATTAGAAACTTATAACAATTTAAAGTTCTAATTGCCTTATGACTCCCCCTTTCACTATACCCTTTTCTACAATCTTCAGAATAGAAACTACAGGGGACGTCATTGGTGTTCTTTTTCTCTTTCCATCTCTAACAAACCACCATCTGGTCTTCTTTTCAACCATCAAGCTCATCTTCTCATCCTCGTTATCAGAATCACTCTTCTCATGTCTCCATTTGTCATTTTCAGGAGCAACATATGCTGGCGTGCAGATTTTACATATCATTCCCTTAATTCTCCCATCAGTCCCTTTTGTCAGTCTAGTGATAGTATCAGGTGTCATATTTCTCAATCCCAAAATATCACTATTATTCTTCGGAAGATCCTTGAACTGATCATTCAACATCATCATGATGAATCGTGGATACATTGTATATCTTTCATCTCCAGCATTGATATTCTCCTTCAAGTGCTCAAAAATTACTTGTGAAACATTGTAAGGTCGATTCAAAATTAGACATGCGACTGTGTTCATGATGTAATCGGAAGCTTCATCGTATGCTCCCTTCCTGTGAGATAGAGCATGGATTACACAATGAATCATGAATCTATAAGCACTTGAAAACATCGTTTTGATCATCATTCCATTGATATGTCATGTGAATCCCATTCTGCACCATAAACCCTTTGCTAAACGTTCAGGAATGATGGTTGGATGATCGTCACTATCTCCTAACTCTAACACACGTCTCAAGTCTCCTATACCAAACTTAAACTCCAAATCCACATCTTTTCCTTTGTCATCCTTCTTTCTTACTGCCGAATGGATCCTTTTATCAGATTCTTCATATCTTGCAGAGTTCCAGAAGGTTCTAACATGAGATTCATATACAATAGTTTTGTCCATTAAAACTTTCCCAATTCGGCTCTCTCTTAAAAATTTCGCTATCTCTTCAACTACCGTATTTTATGTGTTTGTTTTATCTAACAAGCAATAGACATTATGCCCCTTGTCCCAATCTCTTTTTCCCTGCAAAAATATTCATTTTAAATTATTTTGCACAAGGTTCGGAACATGAAGAGATAATTTTTGAAAAATTTTCTAACACTTGGAATACTCTCTATGTGACAGTACTGATGAATCGGATGGTTGTCCGATCGGACTGCTATCCGAACGGATTGCCAAAATGTGCAATGAAAAATTTTGTCTTTTAGTGGCTGTTCAATCGGATTGCATGTGCTGTTCGATCGAGTTGCCACTTAGCATGAGAGCACAACATAGAGAAGTGAATAGAGTGACTGTTCGATCGAATTGCCAATGCTGTTCGATCGAATTGCCAATGCTGTTCGATCGAATTGCCAATGCTGATCGATCGAATTGCCACTGCTGATCGATCGAATTGCCACTTTCTTTGATGGCACATAAAACAAGCCACTGACAGTTCATGATGTGAAACATAATGGCTGTCCGATCGGTTAGCAAGCGTTGTTCGATCGAATTGCCAATGACTGTTCGATTGAATTGCTAATGCCTGTTTGATCGAATTGCCATTTGTCAAAACACTTGTTTATGAAAATGAAAGCTCAGAATACAAGGCATAAAAAAATTGTAACAGATAATGCACAGATACCTAGGCAGAAATACCTAACCAATCAACATGAATCATGTAGTGAATCTGGTGGTTGTCCGATCGAACTGTTGTCCGATCGGTCAACACCTCGTTCAAGGAACAATGAAGAACAAACATGAACATGAAAATTTTCTTAAACAAAACATCAAATTGAACATAGTGCTATGTAAAGAATCTTATCGTGATCATAACCCTATGTTCATTGTGTTCTATCTTGGCTTAAACAGGGACTAATTTGACTAAAACCCTAGCCGACTTCCGTATCATTCAAACACTTAGATCTACAAATTTTAACAAGAATTAACACAAATTGATCCAGCAAAACTGTAGATCTACCACTCGTAATCAAAGCCTAGAGTTCAGATTTCATCAAATCATCATGAATCTTCCTAGATCTATCATTTAAGGTTCCGAACAGTAACGACTTATATGATCAGTAAATAAACATCAAGTTTGTTCAGATCCAATCATGAGAAACATACCTTTGCCATTATGAACGATGAGCAAACCAACGATCTAACGTATTCGTGCAAAGAGAATCAAGTGAAACAAAGATCAATTGAAAAAGTGAGAGAATAGGTCGGCCGATCGAACGAGTAAGAGTTTGACTTGAACATTGACCTCCTATTTATAGGTAACATTGAATCGAAGTGCTGTCCGATCGAACAGCTGTTCGATCGGTCAGCTGTCCGAGCCAAGTACACCTTTGACTTTCAAGACTTTGACATTTTGACCTTTTAACTTTTTGACTTTGATTTTATCAGTGTTTAAGAATCCACTTAAGTATCTAGGTTTAAATTAATGACCCTAGGCACTTAATTTGCCTACCAAGTCCAACCTAATGACATTAGTTGACCCGAAACAAAGCATACTAACGTTTTGTTCAATCTTTTTCAAACATTTTACTGAAAATTACAAGTTTCAATTTAATGAACTTGTTTTGACTTTTTTTTAGGTTTGATCATGATGAGCTCCCAACCCGTCTTCCAGTTTAGAAACTTCCTGCATCTGCTTCAAACTGTGATTCTGAAGATCAGCTTTCCGCTTTGGTTTGTCGACAAAACAGAAATGTAAAATCTTTTTGAATTTTAAGAAAGTTTTTAGACTAGAAAGCTATGAAATCTTTTTGGGTTATAAAAGTTAAACAGGAATGAAATGCAGTAAACATAAACTATTTACAAACAAATTTTTGGTGAGCATGTTAGGGAATCATATCAGCTACCGACAGGCTACAAGTACCGTTAAGCTTTGATTTCATACTCGGGATTAAACAATTCGCTTAGATTGCCGATATACTGATCCTTGTTAGTGCACTATGTCTGTTAACTTCGTCTTGTATCATGTCATGTAATAGGATTGATAGATCAGGGCTCGTAGTACGAGAAAGCAGGATTTATATGGTTTTAAGTAATTCCGCATGAAACTAACCAAGGTAATTCCGTACGAAATTAGCCTAGCTAATTTCGCACGAAATCACACCTTGTTAATTCCGCACGGAATTACGTGCCTATAAATACCTTGGTCTTGATTTTCATTTGTAACTTTTCTGATTCGGTAACGAAGTGCTGCCGAACTGTCTCCAGGTGCTGTAACACTATCAGATTAATACAAGAGACAATTATAAGTGAATCAAGTTGTTATCTTGTCCGTTTCATTGATTCCGCCTTTGATTCGGATACAAAACTCTTCTGAACGTCTCATTCGGGTCATACAACGATCCTACAAGTGGTATCAGAGCTCAGGAGGAGGAGTTCTATCAAATTCAGCTTGATTTCATCAGACTTTCTTACTTCTACACCTTCTTTTCTAAATCGAACAAAATTTCTTGGTCAAAATGGATTGAATTTCATACATATCATGTGAAACAGTGTTTTAATGAATCCTTGAAAGAATTGGATTAAAATCTGATCTAAATTTGGCAAAATCAGTAATTTCGCTTGAAAATCAGATCGGACATACTGACATCAGCATAATTCCATTTGAAATGGGTTCTTAATTCCGCACGAAATTAGATTTCGTTTGAAGTATTTCATACGAAATTAGCTATTTCGTTTCAAAGAGGTTAATTTCGTTTGAACTGGTGTATAATTTCGTACGAAATTAAGTTTCGTTTGACCGGTTCACACGAAATTACTAATTTCGTTTGAAATTCCTAATTTCGTTTGGAACATCTAATTCCGTTCGAGCTATAATTTCGTTTGAAAGTTTGTTATCCAGGTAATTCCGCTTGAACAAGTAATTTCGCTTGAAAGATTTCGTTTGAAGGTGATTAAAAGGTGCTAAGATTCGAGGAGAAAACATCATGGCTGAAATCAAAGAGAAAACCAGAGAAGAGATTCTGAAGGAGAAAACAATGAGAGAAAGAAATATAGTTGGATATAGAATTGATGAAATGCAAGAAGAGTATGATGATGCTGTCAGCTGTAAAAGATGGGATAAGGAGCGAGAGTGTTATGTCAATAGAGATGGTGAACCAGTTGTGCATAGGAGGGAAATAGATTATGAAGATGTTCTTGCAGTAATTCCTTTATCTGGCGAGTTTTATTCAAAACGTGAAAAAGATAAAAATTATGAGAAAAAATCTGAAGAAACTTGTTAGAGATGTCATGACTGTGAAAATTAGACGAAGATATGAAGAGAGGATGAAGAAGAACGTTGAATGCTTAATGGATGAGTTGAAGAAAGTTGCTGTTGAAACTAAAGTGAAAGAAAAAGAAGAGAAAGTTGAAGAAAAAGTTGTTGTGAATAAAGAAGTTGTGAAAGAAGTCGTTACTGAGAAAAAACAGGTTAAAGAAATTCCAGCTATCAAGGATGAGAAGGAAGTTAAAGCTAAAAAGATGCCTAAGAAGTGCTCAAATTGTGAAAAATTAACATCTGAAAATGTCAAATTGTTAAAAGATATGGATAGTTTGACATTAGAAAACAAAAATTTTTTAAAATCAGAAAATGATTTGAAAAATCAAATAAAAATCTTAGAAAAAGAAGATGTGTTTTGAATAAAATTAGAAAACAAAATTTTGAAAGAAAAAGAAATAGATTTTCAAAGTCAAATAAAAGTTTTACAAACTGAAAAATCTGTTTTAGAAGAAAATAAAATTGAAAATCAAAAAGCAATAAATTCTCATCTTGGGGAAATCACTCAACTTGAGAAAGAAGTTGAGATTGCTAGAAATAAAATTGATGATCTAGAAAAAAATTGAAAGGTTTTGTGACTTCATCAGTGTTATTTGATCATATATGTCCAAAACCGATCAATGAAGTTCCAATAAGTGACAATGTCACAAATTTTGACAAAGTCAAAATTGAAGATGGTGATGAGAAAACAGATGATGAAGATGAGAAATGAAAAATATTTTTGAAGTTAAAAGAAAAATTTCAAGAAACTGTTTTGCATTCTACAGAAAAAGGTGAATGTTCATCACAGAAACCTTTGAAGAAGAATACAGACCAAAAACAAAGTATTAATAACTCAGAAAAGGTTCAAAACAAGAATAAAAGCTCATCAGTTCGATCATCCAATCATGATAAAAACCACACAAATTGGAAAGTCAAAACTCACAAAAAGTTGGTAATAAGTGGTGCAGGTTTGACCACAGTGCTCAAAAGAAAAATCCAATTTACAAGAGGAGTAATGACTATCATAAAGCCAAACAATGTTATGATCTGAGTATTTGGTATGAAAGTGGTGAATGGTACGATAACAGAGTGTGTTACAAGTGTGGCTATCAAGGACACATTGGTGTTAACTGCCAAAGTCTGAATTTTGAGATGAGAAGATGCTTTAATTGCAATATCAAAGGTCACATTGCCAGAGACTGCCCAATGAGATCAAAGGGAAGATCGAGGGCTGAATCTCAGAGAAAGGCAAAGAAATCAGTCAAAGTTGAAGAAAAGCCAAAAGAACAGAAAGTGAAAGAGCAGAAAGTGACACTTTCATAAGGGCAGAAAAAATCGATTGAGAAAGAAAGGAAAGAAAGCGAGGGAATATCTTGAAAAGATTTTGTCCTCGGATACTACCAAGAATTCAGATACTAGTTCTGGTAGATCATCTTTCTCTCCAAAGAATGATCAGCTAAGCAAAACAAATTCATCAGATTCAAATCTGAGGACAACGAAGAAAATTAAGAAAGAAAAATTGGTTAATCAAACAAAGAACGTTAAATTTTCAAATAAAACAGAATCACCAACGGACAAATTCAAAGTGCTTAAAAATTCTACATTTGAAGTTGGTGAAAGTTCAAGATGTTTTCATAAAAGAAATGTGAATCTTAACAACCAAAATTGGGTTGTTAAGAAATCAGATGTTAAATCTGGCAATGAATTTGTTTCTTCGGAAGCAAAGGAGCCACTTTCTAGTAATGAATCTGACTCACCAAAGTCAGAAGAGCCATCTGTTGAGATCAAAAGTAAAAATTCAGTACCGTCAATGGATGATGTAAATTTTCCACCATTGTGGGCTGAAAATTTGAAACAAAAATTTGGAAATCACTTCTATTCTGAAAGGAAAGAATTTGATGTCGAAAAGGCTTTCAATGACAAAGTGAAAAACATTTTTGGTAAGATGGCTGATGGTAAAGCCAGAGGGGTTAAAGAATCTAGGAAGGGAACTTACACACCGAGTGAAAAGAACTTGGATGCACCCAAGGTTAATCAGGCTTGGGTGTCACCAGTCTTTGTCTAAAATCCTGATTTGCCGGAACTCCCAGGTTGGTAATTGGGGAGTAGGAATCAGCATCTTTCTTGAGAAATTCACAATTTTGTAATTGTGATATTTCGACTTACAAGGGGTTAATCAAGGACATTAAGTTGTACTTGTTTTAACTTTCTTACAAATGGGAAAGTTCGTGAAATGTCAAATTTTTACAAAATGGTTAAAAAAACAAGATGATGAGTTAATCCCCATGTTTGTGAAATGACAAACAAAACTAATTTTCTGGAAAAACCATTATGATTAAAACAAACTTAAGTGTTTTGAAATCATAATGGGAAAATAGTTTTATGTCAGGGGGAGTTCTGATTGTATATGCCGAAACCTTCACGGCGGAACAAACATGATTAATTTCACAAGATTGAAAAACGGTTTTCAAACTGTAAAAGATCAATGTGTTGTAAATCATGGGGGTATTTACTGCTTTTCATGCAATTCGGTACACATTAAGCAGAAAATGGATGGCGAGACAAAGCTATCTACATCGGTTATCAAATTTTCTTTAAATGTTTTGCATTTTAGGGGGAGTAAGTATATTTCAGAAAATACAAAAACATTTGAAAATTTGAAAAAGCCAAAAACATGATAAAATTCAAAAATGAGGTTTTTATGTAAAAAGAGGAAATGATAGTACATCAGTAGACAATCACAGTACGCTAAAGAAATGGAATGTTTCAATGTGATAAACGGTCTCACTGATGATATGCCAGTAGATTTTTATACGCTTATTAGATTGTTTTGGAGATATAAACCTAAATATCAAATACTTACTTATCTCCTGGGGAACATCTCTTGGATATATAGGTAACCCCTGAAATCTTGTTTGAAAGACCCCTCTTTCTAAGATACTAGGTCTTTATGCTTAGTGATATCTGGGGTATTATCCCGGGACTTCTGATTTTGCGGAAGAAATGGCCTAGTCCCCGTATAATACTTTCTGCTTGTTTGAAATATAGCGCTGCCCTCAGTACAAAAATGATGAAACATTGAAAAATGCTAATCATGTGCTATTGAAGAAAAGATTCTCTAAAGGGAACACACCAAAAGACGAGCCGTCATCTCTTTGCTGAACGGAAGTTCTGACCTGAGCTCTCACGTTCTCGCATTTACCCCTTTACAGATATCATCTAGGTATACTCACATGTAAGACTGAATATTGAGATCTGGATACGGAAGTATATTCTGAGGTGGGACATACGAATAAGTTAAGTTCTTAAAACACTAAATCCGTATCTCGAAACAGTTGAAATTTGTGTAAAAATTTAAGTGGATCAGTATACTGACAATCTAAGTGAATCGTTTAGAACTTAAAGTGTTTAAAGCTCAACGGTACTAGTGATTTGTCATAAACTGATATGATCCTCTAACACGAACTCAAACAAAAAATATTGTCTGTAAATATGTTTGTAAATATTTCTTTAATGCTTTATATTTCAGAAAAATACAAAAAGATTTTGATTTCTGTTTTGTTTTCGACAACTGATGTCTAAGTGATGAGTTTCAAAATCTAAGTATGCTGATTATGTTTCTGAAAATAAAACAAGTTCATTAGTTTGAAACTTGAAGTGTTAAACTCAAAAATTAAAAACAGTTTGTGAGATCTCCAAGGTCATTAATATGGATTTGGATGATTAACTGTGAGGGAGTTGGATTCTTAAACATTGCCAAATCAATGTAGATTGTTGATAGAGAGAGTGTTTTTGATTGTTGAAAATTGAATGATCAAGATGGTTGTATTTATAGAAATATGAGTGTGGCAGATGTCATTCAAGATTACGATCCCGACAGCTGAGTCTAAGGGGGAGTCTGAAGAGAAGCTCAAAGCAAGGGGAAGTTTGTAACCGGAAAGCAAGGTGACGATCCCAAAGCATGGAAGCTTAACGAAAGGGGGAGCCTGAAGAGAATGTTTCTAAAAGATGTTAATGAAAGAGCCAGAGTCAGATCCTGGTATAACATTCAAGTTGGAAGCTGATGGAAGAAGATAAAGATTGATGGTTGCTTACAGTGTTAGACAATTCGGAAAGCGCAAAAAGACTGATCAAGACTGAAGATGTGTCTTGCTGAAGATTAGACACTGAAGACTTCGTCAACATCCAAGGGGGAGTCAGTTAGTGCACTATGTCTGTTGACTTCGTCTTGTATCATGTCATGTAATAGGATTGATAGATCAGGGCTCGTAGTACGAGAAAGCAGGATTTATATGGTTTTAAGTAATTCCGCATGAAACTAACCAAGGTAATTCCGTACGAAATTAGCCTAGCTAATTTCGCATGAAATCACACATTGTTAATTCCGCACGGAATTACGTGCCTATAAATACCTTGGTCTTGATTTTCATTTGTAACTTTTCTGATTCGGTAACGAAGTACTGCCGAACTGTCTCCAGGTGCTGTAACACTATCAGATTAATACAAGAGAAAATTATAAGTGAATCAAGCTGTTATCTTGTCCATTTCATTGATTCCGCCTTTGATTCTGATACAAAACTCTTCTAAATCTCTCATTCGGGTCATATAACGATCCTACAATCCTCTTAAGCTTTCACACAAATTTCAATCTGTTCAAGATACGAATTTAGTGTTTTAAGATCTAAACTTATACGCGTGTAACACCTCAGAATATACTCCCGTATCCAGACTACTATATTCAGTCCTACAGGTGAGTGCACATTAATGATATCTGTAAAGGGTAAATGCGAGGCCATGAGAGCTCAGGCTAGAACTTCCATTCAATCAGAGAGATGATGGCTCGACTTTAGGTGGGTCCCCTTTGGGGATCTTCTTTTACAACAGCACATGATTAGCATTTTTCAATGTTTTCATCATTTTTTATGTTGAGGGTGAGCTTTAAGAATAAAGCAGTGCAGAGTATTATACGAGGACTAGGCTATTGCTTCCGTAAAATCAGAAGTCCTGGTATAATACCCCAGATATCATCACGTATAAAGACCTAGTATGTTAGAAATAGAGTCTTTCAAACAAGATTTCAGGGGTTACCTATATATCCGAGAGATGTTCCCCACGTATAAGCAAGTAATGATATATGTTTATATCCCGAACAGACTTACTAAATGTGTAAAAACCTACCGGCACATCATCAGCGAGACTGCTTAACACATTTAAAACTTTACATTTCGTTAGCATACTGTAACTGTCTTGCTGATGTACTATCATTTTCCCTTTTTACACAAGCTCTTTTTTCAGTTTTCTATTGTTTTTGGATTTTTTTGAAATATCTCATGTTTTTGGGTTTTTGAATTTTTTTATTGAATTTTTTGAAAATATTACCTATCTCCCCCCTAAGTACCAAAAAACTAAAAAATCGACAAACCATTGCAGATTTCTTTTCAACATCATCAACAGTGGTATCCTCATCAACGCCAATAATCCCATCCGTAACCGATAATAACTTCATACCGTTAAGTTTCAATATATGTTGAAAACGAGTTTTGTCAAATGCTTTGGTATGTAAGTCAGCTTTTTGCTCATCGGTGTGGATTTTTTCTATTCGTATCAACTTCTTTTCGAAACAGTCTCGAATGAAGCGATGACGAATTTCAATGTGTTTGGTTTTAGCGTGATGAACATGATTTTTTGTTATGTTTATAGCTGTCTCATTATCAACAAAGATAGGGGTGGTAAGAAATTGCAAACTGTGACACCCCAGGAAAACCACTCAGCATAACTAGCTTCCTCAGTGAGTACGTGCTAAATTTTAGGACGAAATTTTTTTCCACTTGGGGATGATGTGACAACCCGTATTTCAGAACCTTTCTTTGTGCTTTGATGTAACTTGTTTGGCTTTAATGCAACGTGTATGAACGCTACTTGATTGACTGATATGTTTGATTTCAATAAATGTTACGACAATGTTATGATATGTGTTACGTGATTGTTAGTCCTTGGTTACACAATACAAGCCCAGTCAGGCAATAAGTGTTCGGGCCGCACATTCTTAATCGTACACCTCTCTCTCTTTCGGCCCAACCCCACTCGCAACTCCACCATACTCGACTCGAGACCAAGGATGGCAACCCAAGATGGGTTCGGCCCATTCCTCTCATGCGCATACACTAGAGGGTGTATTGGTTTTTCTCATAATCTTCTCATATCACAAAACACACAAAACCCTAAAACTATCTCCCCCCTCCCTACAACTCGACGACAGCCCTCCCTTCATTCGAAGCCCTTGAATCGATCAAACCTATTCATTCTACATCTCGGTTAGTGTTCCATCACAGTTAGTTTGCTTAATACATGATACTTGATGTTATGCATGATGATGTTGTGATAAACTATGAATATATGATTAAATGATGTATGTTCAATTGTTGTCTCTGAATGATTGATCTGAACCTACATGATGATCATGAGATTAGTTTTTGGTTTTGAATTAGGATTTATGTGATGATGTTCTTATGAATCGGATTGTATGATTTAGATCTAGAACCTAATGGATGTAATCGGCTGTTATGATTAAATCGTTGATCTTGAATTGGTGATGATTAAGGTAATATGAATATGCTTGATTGCTGAATAATTGTTGACTTGATCTAAGTTGAAACTGCCAAAACCTTTAGCAAATGTTACGGAAGTAATGGACTGGAAATTTGGAAGGTTGTTACACAATTAGTCTCGGCTTGGGATTGCGAGTAGAGACCTCACTGTCTCGACTCGAGACCACACCAGCACACAAACAACCAGACTCGAGACCATGGTTGCGGGTCTTGTTGCGACTCAAGACCTGACTCGAGACCACCAGGTCTCGAGTGATAAATGCATGACCCGAGACCCTTAGTTGCGACTCGAGAACACCAAGACTACAACCCGAGACCACACTGTCTTGACTCGAGATCTCTAGTCTCGACTCGAGACCATTTAATCACACAATCTATTTGGACTTACATACTGTTACAAGCCCAACCATTTGGGCCACATACTTGGGCTTTGTTTGTTTACGTGATGTTACTGTTAAACTCGTATGTACTGTTGAACTGCCATGATGCTATGTGGATGCCATGATTATTATGTGTCGTAACTTGCTAGCCTATGTGTAAAATTATGTGCATTACTTGAACCTAGACCTGACTTGTATGGTAACCCTGTTAGGACGTGGTTGACCACTTATAGCACAAATAACCTTTTCGTGTATCTGCCGAGCAAACCAAGGTGAGTTCACACTCCTAAGGCATGGGATTCCCGATGGGTTGGGAATGGGATTGAATAACTAAGACAAAACTTGTACTTTCACCACTATTAGACTACCTACCACCATCCTCGGATTGGGAAGGACGCCAGCGCAAAACCTACGTACTCGCTACATACCTCCGTCCTCGGATTGGGAAGGACGCCTGCGCAAAACCTACGTATTCTCATACGTACCTCTATCCTTGGATTGGGAAGGCACCTGCGCAAAACCTACGTATTCAATACGTACTTATGCCTTCGGATTGGGAAGGACACCTATAGATACATCTAGTCTAGTGGTTTACAACACGGGGTAGCCCCCACCTGTTATGGATTGGAAAATAAGGAAAGTTGATTTAACCTACTGTTGAAAGCAAACTCTTAGTTCTTGAGAAACTACTTTTAAACAAACACCTCCTGTGAACTCGCTCAACTTTGTTGTTGACTTTTTGTTATATGCCTTGCAGGTCGTTAGGCACTTTTGGAGCTTGCACTAGGAGGCGTGGACGTTGTGGGACATGGATAATCTTATGCCATGTTATATCATACTGTTGAACTTATACTATGGTTTTAAACATTATGCTTCCGCTTACAACTTAAACTACGTTTTGTTTGGACGCCAATTATATTGTGTTGGGTTTATATTTAATTACATGCTATGTTCAATATGATTGGTGGCTTGATCCTGGTCATGTCATGCCTCCAAGCGGTGATACTCCGCATGTGGATTTTGGGGGTGTGACAGATTGGTATCAGAGCCATTGGTTATAGTGAACTTGGTTTTAAAAAAAAGGGAAAAGCTTTTTGGTAAAACCAGACTATAACCTGTACAGTGCTTAACGATCCATAATGACGCTTCGCTCCACGTGCAAGGCTCAACACTATAGGTGATATGATTTATGTTTATATTGCTTACTTTTTAATTACATAGTAGGTTGCTTATAGTATGCTTAGATAAATGTAACAACTACTGCCTGAAAACACATGTGTGCTTACTCTCTTCCATCATCGCACTCTCATGAACCTCTCTCACCCATGTTTCCATTGATGTGAAGATCATGAGTGGACGCGTGAACCTAACTCAAGCCCAGTTGACGGCTCTTATCAATGAACAAGTTACGGCAGCACTCGCAGCCGCTTAGGCAGGAGGTATAACCTTCTATTCCAAACCTATCCTAGGATGTTAGATCCTACCCTCATGACCCAACTCTCTGTGACAACCCTCACAATTACAGGTATCCGTACACTTAATTAATATTTAATTTGTGTTTAATGATTGTGCTTGATTACAACTGTGATTAAACTGCTTTCTGTTTTCTGTTACATACATACATATGCATCACATTTCATTTATTTCATACAAACATTAGTGACAAACTTGATGCATAGTTAGCACACAGAACGGATAACCCAGAAACATGCTGACAATGCCAGCACCTAGACAGACAATGTTTTTGAGGCCAGTATGAGCTAGAGATAGAGTATTACACTAGTAGGGAGTGTAGGGAAGTGAGAACCATAAAATTGCGTCACTAGGTGATAGTTATAGTGTCGGGAAGTGCCTAAAACACACTTTAAATGCAGAATTCTGCACTTTTGAACAAAATTCAGCATTTAATTATGCTAGTAATATGCAAAAACTTGACAAAATAGTCCTAGATACTTTCCAAAGTGTTGGGAATTAAATGTGTCACTAAAAGTAATATAAAAGACACCTTATGGATTAATTTAGCACTTTAGTGGACAACACCCAACCGAACAACCGGACATTACCCGGAACACAAAAATATTGTCAAACACATTGTTTTTATTTTTCTGAGCTAGTTAGGGTCCCCGAACACCCTAACACATTATATATTTGATAACACACCATAACACACTAACTATATCATTGAATCCTAACTAGATTAGTAACCATCCATTGAAACCCAACCCTATACCCCCCACCCCTCGAAACCGGTTACAAGGGTGGAGACCCACCCTTGATTTTCCTTCATTGTTTATTATATATGCTAGGTACTATGGGAACATCTTAACCAATGTGTAAACATGTGTTGGAGGATTTTTATTTAAACTCATAGTCCATCAACCTCTCACTTCACAACACACTTTCAATTCACAAACACTTTTCCCTTCTCTTGTGTGTTCGTCCGAGAACCACCACACCCACCATCACCATAATTCAAGCTGCATCTTCCAATCTAAGGACATCCAAAGGTGCTAGAGACCATACAAGCAAGCTTGGTGTGTTCGGAAGCTCAAGGACTTCTCTCATTTTCTTTTATCCACCACTTTTATACTCTTGAACTCCCCTACCCTTGTGCTAGTGGTAAGTGTCTTAGATCTTCATCCTCTTTATATTTTTGATGGTTAATAGTAAAAGAATGATGATATGATAAGAACTCTAAAGAACCATAAACAAAGTCTTGAACATTTACTAACTTTGTGATGAAGTAGTGTTAAAATGATGAAGAAATCATGTTATTCTTGTGTTGTTATGCTTGTTGTTTGTTGTTTGCTAGTAAAAATGATATGGATCATCTTATGGACTTGCTAGATCATGATTAAAAACATGAACTAGCAAGATGTGAAAGTTAGAGATGTGTAGGATGATGGAAACATCCACACATAAACTATGAACTTGAATAAATATATGTTTTCTTGAAAAATAAAGACCAAAGTAGGTTATAATCTTGTAGATCTAAAGATCCATGAGTGGTTTTTCGAAAGAACCAAGTGAAAAGTATGAGTTTTGATAAAACTTGGATCTTACATAAACTAATCATATTTTTGGTGAGTAAACAAGTGTAGAAACACTTGTGTAATAAGAAAATTTCACAAAGAAACATTTTTAGAAAATATGACTAGAAGTTGTGAATATTCAAACTCTTTAAAAAAAAGTTTTTAAAGAAATAATCACATTTTGGAAGGTAACAAGACTTACTAAGTGTGCTAATAAGTTACTACATGTTTTCATAGATATTCAAGTTCATGAGTTTATAGTTGTGCTTGTTCTTGACAAGTTCGGTAAGTATAAGTTAAATATTGCATGTTGATGATTGAGAATTGATTGAATGATTTTTTGAAAACAAAATGATATGCTAGTAAGCATGGACGCCTCTATTTACAAAGGAAACTCTGGCGAAATTTTTCTAAAGTTTCAACACTTAGAAAATATTTTTCTAACAAGTGTTACAAATATATTTTTAACTTGGTTTTCAAAATAAACTTCTCCATGATTTTTATTCAAAAAATACCAAGTGTCGGAGGTTGATTTTCGTTAATAAAATTTGATAAATATATATGTAGAATATATATTTTATACTAAAATGCTTGTTTGATTGTTTGTTTATTTTGTGAACTAGTTATATTATTTTTAGGATGAAATAATATAACTCATGTATACCATAAAATTATGACTCCCAAAATAATACCAAAACCCTTACAAAATAAATATTTAAGTTACGCAAGTATTGTTGCAATACGAAACGCTAAAACGTCACTTATGTAATATTTCGGAAAAATACTTTTACACGTATATTTTTGGTAATATATTATTTGGAAAATTTATGAAGTAAAATATAATATTTTTGGGAAAAATATATATATTTTAAATTAAGATGTTTTAGACAAGTAATTTAAATATATTTTTCTAAGTGGGACTTAAAATATATTTTTCGGAATTACAAATGTACATGTATAAATACCCCCATCCTTGGGAAGGAAATACACATATAAAATATTTAAGAAGTGTGGATACGAAATAGTTGCCTAACTATTTTCCAAAAAAAACAAAGTTAAGTTAAAATAATTAATATTATTTTAACAAGTAGCCAAACTTGATATAATATCAAAGTAACGCAACTCAAAACACTAAACCCTAAGCCAAGGCACGACCCATTCGTCTAATAGGCATTAGTACGTGTAAGTCGTCGCGTAGCAGACCGAGTTTGGATTGACGACTATTTTAGGAGACGCACTTCTGTGAGTTCATGTCCCCCTTTTCTCTTACTGTTTTCAGTTTTATACTTCGGGGGTGGAATATATGTTACAATTATTACAGACACTTTTACACATGGTATGGTTAGCTTAAGGAGGGTTTACTACTTAGATCATGTGAGTGGTTGGTACAACACTTAAGGCCATTAATCCTCGTTGTTAGGACCGAGGGATACAAGAGTGATAGATCTATTTGGGTGTAGCGAGCCCGCACCCGTGAGGCCGGGGTGGCCCATAGAGGTGACTGTGTCTTACCGCTGAAGCTCGGAAACAAATTTTCTAGGTTTGAGTTTTCCTGCACCTTTTCACACATACCAGTGGATTTGCAACCCATTGGTGATCTCTTTTTCCTTATTGCTACCTACCAGGGACTTTTATTCATACTTTAAAGGTTTATACATACTCACTTTTACAAGAACTCGCTCAACTTTTGTTGATTTTTCAAACTACATGTATTTCAGGAAATTAGTGGATCTAGCGAAGTGTGCAATCTTGTCAAGCTGCGTAGGCAATAATGATGTCATCCAGGTTTAGGAGGTGTGACCCTTCCTGGACGGATTACAAGTCTTAAACCGTGTTTTTATAAAAACCTTTTGTTGTGTCATGTGAACACGTTTTTAATTATGTCATGGTTGTATTTTGTTTTATGTGTCGACATTTTAAACAATGATGTTGTGGTACCTTTTAAAACTTAAGGAATGGATGATCATCATGCGTTTTAATTTCATATAGCGTTGATATGATTGTGCTATGGTATTAAGAAGTCACAGCAAAATAAATCCACGCTTCTGCAAAAGCCAGGGTGTGACAGCTTGGTATCAGAGCCTCGATCATAGCGAACTAGGATTCTTTCTCGAGTCTAGACTATGATCACTAGGGCTCTCACGAAAACATTTTTACATTGCATACGCTAAACGTCCAGATCCAGGATACAAAATATTTTTACATACAAAAAGGCACAAATAAACTTTTTTTTTCTTTCCAAAATCTATGGTTCAGCCTTAGAGGCTGGGGAGGTTCAGCCTTAGAGGCTGGGGAGGTTCAGCCTTAGAGCTGGGAGGTTCAGTCTTAGAGGCTGAGGGAGGTTCAGTCTTAGAGACTGAGGGGTTCAATCTTAGAGATTGGGGAGGTTTAGTCTTAGAGACTGGGAGGTTGGTCTTAGAGACCAGGGAGTTAGTCTGAGAGGCTAGGAAGTTCAGTCTGAAAGGCTGGGAGGGTAGTCTAGAGAGACTAGGAGAATTACTTGTTTGCTTTATTGTGACTTACATGTTTATTTGATTTTATATTGATATATGTGCATATGTGTGGTTGTGTTACAGACACCATGGTTTCTTCTTCCGTCACAGGAGTATCAGACACAGTGGACCCCATGGCGGCTGTGTCAGACGATGAGATACCATCAGAGGGAGACGTGTATACGTCAGATACCACGAGTACAGATGACGACGTTTTTCAGCCGTTCGCTCGGCCAGACATCGGAGTTGAGATAAAGCCTGCTGATGGCATTCCTGCTGGGGATCTACCTCTTGTGGTGATCCCTGCTCCCGTTCCACTTGCTGCTTTCCCCGTGGCGGATGTGCCACTCGATGTTGTGTCCGATGACGACATTGATCTATTCGAGGAGGGTCCCCCTAAGGACGACTATGAGGGCGGGGCCCCGATTGATGTTGATGCTATCCTTCCTATTGCTGAGGCCCCTGTAGAAGAGGCTCCTCTTGGTTCACCTATCCCAGACTCGTTGGAGTCTGTGGCATCCGCATCCTTGCACGACCAGGGTGTGCAGCATCCCTCTCCTGACGCTGACCCTGACGTAGCGATGTCAGCGGCACCTGGTCCGTCACACGAGTTTGAGTTTGACCATGAGGTCGATGACGATTTTGATCCAGTTTTTCCTCCTGATTTCGATCCTGATCATGAGATCGAGTTTATTCATATGGACCAGTCCTTAGAGGCGCCAACGGCTTCTATTGATCCGTTGTTTGACATCCCTGCCGACTTTGATATGGACCTTGCTGACCCTGAGCCTGTCATGGCCCCAGGGCCTGTTGTTGCTCCTGATCCTGCACGAGAGCCCGACCCTGTTCTTGATGATGCACCAGCCCTTGCACCACCCATTTTTGACCTTCCCATTGTTGCACCACCAGTGGTGGATGATCCTATTGCTGATGCACCTTTACCTGATCCCGTGCCGGTATTGGTTGACCGTGCACCTTCCGCTGCTCACATCGATCCTCGTTATGCTGACACCCGTAACGGGTGGATCGAGGATGATGACGATTACCCACCGTTTGTGCTACCCGTCACTCCTCTCGTGGCACCTGTTTCTACACCTACTGAGATTCCATTGTTCCACCCACACACCTCTGACGTCCATCGCACTGATCTTCCCATCACATTCCTCCAGGACATACCGCCACCTCGTCCTGGGGAGGGTTCATCGAGGCAGCCACTTGCTTTCATTCCTCCTATGTCATCGTCTCTTCCGTTCCCCTGTCACAGTTTCCTCATGTTGCACCACCTGCTGCACCTTCGGGCGAGCCGTTTTTGTGGACTACGCCCTATGTTATGCAATTATCTGACTCGTACCACCCATTTCATGTGGGATACAATACAGAGGATATACTTGCGTCGCTGCAACTACAGCAGGACGCACTGGGTCGTCGTATGCAGGAGTTAGAGAGAGCTCCACGTCCTCCTTGTCACTGTCAGACCCCCTTTGCAGCACCACACACTCCCCGTCCGCTTTCCCCTGATTCGGATGTTCGTTTCCTTACATCTGAGCAGCAGATTGCCTATTTGCTGCGCGTCTGTCGTGCACTTGAGGAGGACTGGATGCACATGCACCGCTTGCTTTTCTCTCATTTTCCTCCTCCTCCTCCTCCTCCTCCGCCATCAGCATAGATATTTTTGGTTTGATGCAGGTAGATCATTTTGGGGAGAAAGTCGCGATTGAGCCAGCATACGAAGACTTTTTGGAGAGATCACTCTTTTTATATATGATAGGTGTAGTTTGACTTGTATTTTGAGGGTGATGTGACCCTATGATATCATTGGATGTATGATGTACTATTAAACATGTAAAACAATATTGTGGTCGTGATTTATGAAAGCTCAATGGAAACGTTCTCACTACATGCTTTGTTGAGTTATTTACTTTATGTTATAACATGTGATGTCATGTGATTGATAAATGTTATTACGTACGCATACTATTTACTTCTATGACCTAACCAACATGATCATCTTTTAGAAGATGCCTCCACGACGAAACGCGCGCATGCCCACTACTGATGCGGAACTCCAAGGGATAAT
This sequence comes from Helianthus annuus, assembly GCF_002127325.2. Lineage (NCBI taxonomy): Eukaryota > Viridiplantae > Streptophyta > Magnoliopsida > Asterales > Asteraceae > Helianthus > Helianthus annuus. The sequence goes on along the minus strand of NC_035438.2, from coordinate 127,491,923 downwards.
CGCCGCGGCTATAGCCTAGTATGCGGCCTCCCATGCAGAAACAAGCGGAAATATCTCGCACAATAACGGCAATAACAATCCACCCAATGGTAATGTTAAGTCGCTTGAGATATATTACGATACATTTGGATATTTCTAGCATGTCCGCTAATACCATTTGTAAATTCTGATGTATGTGCAGGGTGTACCTACCAGCAATTCCTCGACTGTAAGCCCGTGAATTTCAACGGCACTGGAGGTGCTGTTGCATTTGTCAGGTGGGCTGAAAAGACAGACTCTGTCCTAAGGATGAGCAAGTGTGCTCCCGAGCAACAAGTGACCTACATCTCAGGGCTGTTTCTGGATGGTGCCCTATCGTGGTGGAATCTGCAAGTGCAAACTTTAGGAGAAGCGGTAGCTTATGCGTTATCATGGAATGAGCTGAAGGAGCTCATGAGGAGGAAGTATTGTTCGTGTGCTGAAATACAGAAGCTAGAGACTGAGTTTTGGCACCTAAGGATGGAAGGTTAAGATTGCAGAATATGTTTAAAGGTTTCACGATTTGTCCCATGTAGTACCGTACATGGTTATGCTCGAATTTAAACGTGTTGAGCGCTTTATCTGGGGATTGGCACCCCAGATCATGAGCATGGTTACCACATCCAAGCCTACAACAATCATGGAAGCCATCGATCTCAGTGTGGCACTTACTGAGAAAGCTATTAGATTGAACAAGTTTTTAGTGTCTGAACCGAAGAAGAAAGAGACTCATGTGGAGTCGTCTAGTGAAAACAAACGGAAGTTTTCCAACTTCAAGCAAGGTACCAGCAATGTGAACAAGAAGGGTGAGTCGAGCACACGGCTAGAGCCACAACCGGTGTCGAAAACAAAGGAAAGGGTTACATGGGCACTCTGCCCAAGTGTGATACGTGCCAGCGCCATCATTCTGGCCAGTGCAGATTGAGGAAATGCGAGTCATGTGGAAAGAACGGCCACATGAAGGATACGTGTTGGGCCGGAACTGGTGCCGGGCGTGGTGGTAATCGAGGTTATGGGAATGGTAATGGAAACCGCCAACAAGGAGGAAATGGCGGAAATGGAAACCGTGGGAATTTTGCGAACCAAGCTGGGAGTGGAAATCGCAACCAAAACAACACTCAAGGTGGAAATGGAAATGGTAATGGTCAGGGACCGGGATGCTTCAATTGTGGAGATGTTGGGCACTTTAAGAGGAATGCCCAAAACTGAATCAAGCCCGTGGGAGGGTATTCAACATCGGAGCAAGGGAAGCGCGCCAGGATCCAAACGTTGTCACTGGTACGTTCCCTATAAACCACGCTTTGCATCTGTTCTGTTTGATACTGGTGCCGATTATAGTTTCGTATCGTTAGAATTTAAGAATATGCTTGTGTTAACCGTTAGTAAGTTAGATATTCCGTACTCAATTGAACTGGCTAATGGAAAGCTACTTGAAGCGAATGAAGTTGTCCGAGGATGCGTAATTGAGTTGGGAGAACGCGAGTTCACTTTGGATCTACTACCAGTCGAGTTGGGAAGTTTCGACGTGGTGGTAGGGATAGATTGGTTGTCAAGCAACAAAGCCGAGATTGTTTGTCACGAAAAGACCATCCGCATCCCAATAGAAGATGGAGAGACGATCGTGGTCCATGGAGAAAAGCGCAGTACGCCTCTGAGAGTCATCACTTGCTTGAAAGCTAGAAAGTGTTTACAGAAGGGATGTGTCGCCTTCTTGGCACACATCGTGGATAAAGAAGCTGCTGAGCCAAGGATCGAAGACATTCCGGTCGTAAAAGAATATCCTGAAGTCTTTCTAGAAGACTTGCCAGGATTACCGCCGCAAAGACAAGTCGAGTTCCACATTGACTTAGTTCCAGGTGCAGCGCCTGTGGCTAAGGCACCCTACCGACTTGCGCCTTCGAAGATGCAGGAGTTGTCGACGCAACTTCAGGAGTTGTTAGACAAAGGATTCATCAGACCAAGCTTCTCACCTTAGGGAGCTCCAGTTTTGTTTGTTAAGAAGAAGGATGGTAGTTTCCGCATGTGTATCGATTACCGGGAACTGAACAAGTTGACAATCAAGAATAGATATCCTCTGCCGAGAATTGACGACCTATTTGATCAGCTGCAAGGTTCAAGTTTCTACTCAAAGATCGATTTGCGATCAGGATATCATCAGTTGAGAATTCAAGAGGAAACTATTCCCAAGACTGCTTTTAGAACTCGATATAGATATTATGAGTTCCTGGTTATGTCATTTGGGTTGACAAACGTGCCAGCCGTTTTATGGATTTAATGAACAGAGTTTGTAAGCCGTACCTCGACAAGTTCGTGATTGTGTTCATCGATGACATCTTGATCTACTCGAAGACGAAGGATGAGCACGAACAACATTTAAGAGCCATTTTGGAGCTACTTAAAAAGGAGAAACTGTATGCCAAGTTCTCGAAATGCGAGTTCTGGTTACGCGAAGTCCAATTTCTTGGACATGTTGTTAATGGAAATGGAATCCATATGGATCGCACAAAGATCAAAGCTATAAAGAACTGGGAAACTCCAAAGACGCCAACCGAGATTTGACCATTCTTAGGTTTGGCTGGTTATTATCGAAGGTTCATTGAGGATTTCTCAAAAATCGCTCAACCTTTGACCTCCCTTACCCAGAAAGACAAGAAGTTTGATTGGGGAGACAAACAAGAAGAAGCGTTTCAGTTGTTGAAGAACAAGCTTTGTGACGCACCGATCTTATCGCTACCCAAAGGTACTGACGGTTTCGTAGCATATTGTGATGCCTCGCGTCAAGGTTTAGGATGCGTGTTGATGCAGCGACAGAAAGTTATAGCATATGCTTCTCGCCAGTTAAAGGTCCACGAGAAAAAATTATACCACACATGACTTGGAATTAGGCGCGGTGGTATTTGCGTTGAAGATCTGGCGACATTATTTGTATGGTACGCGATGTACAATCTTCACTGATCATAAGAGCCTGCAACACATATTTGACCAGAAGGAGCTTAACATGAGATAAAGATGCTGGGTAGAGCTGTTGAACGACTATGATTGCGAGATCAAGTATCATCCAGGGAAGACGAATGTGGTCGCCGATGCCCTAAGTCGGAAAGAAAGGATCAAGCCCATAAGAGTTAGGGCTTTGGAAATGATTGTCCAGACAGACCTCTCATTGCGCATTCGTGCCGCGCAGAGAGAAGCTCTCAAAGAAAGGAATATTGAGGACGAGTATCTCCGTGGGATGGAGAAGCAGTTGGTACCAAAAGAGGAAGGAACTTTATACTTCATGAAATGAATTTGGGTTCCTCTGTTTGGTGGATTGAGAAAGGTTATTTTCGATGAAGCTCACAAGTCGCGGTACTCGATTCATCCCGGTGCGGATAAGATGTACCAAGATCTTAAGGATTTTTATTGGTGGCCAAGGATGAAAGGCGATGTTGCAGTATATGTCAGCAAATGTTTAACGTGCGCCAAGGTAAAAGTCAAATACCAAAAGCCTTCAGGTCTTCTACAGCAACCTGAGATTCCCAAATGGAAATGGGAACATATTTCAATGGATTTCATAATGAAATTACCAAGGACACCCAAAGGCCACGATACAATTTGGGTAATAGTAGACCGTTTAACGAAATCTGCGCACTTCTTGCCAATCAGGGAAAAGGACAACACGAGTAAACTAGCTGAGATATACATGAGAGAGATCGTTGCACGACATGGAGTACCTCTCTCAATCATCTCTGATAGAGATGGAAGATTTGTGTCAAGGATTTGGCAGTCCTTTCAAGAAGCATTCGGTTCTCAGTTGAACCTAGGTACAACTTTTCATCCGCAAACTGATGGACAGAGTGAACGAACGATTCAGACGTTAGAAGACATGCTGCGAGCTTGCGTAATGGATTTAGGTGGAAGTTGGGACACTCACCTACCATTGGTCGAATTTTCATACAATAACAATTATCATGCAAGTATTCAAGCCGCACCGTTCGAAGCTCTTTATGGACGCAAATGTCGATCACCGATTTGTTGGGCTGATGCGGGTGATAGACAACTAGTTGGTCCGGAATTGGTCCAAGAAACGACAGATAAGATTGCACAGATCCGAGAACCCATCAAGGCGGCTCGCGATCGACAAAAGTGTTATGCGGACCGAAGAAGGAAACCTCTGGAATTCGAGGTGGGAGATATGGTTTTATTGAAGGTTTCACCCTGGAAGGGTGTGGCACGCTTCAGGAAGCGTGGGAAGATGTATCCACGCTACATTGGCCCATTCAGAATCCTGCAAAGGATTGGGCTTGTAGCATACAAGTTGGACCTACCTGCCGAACTCAATGGTGTTCATGATACATTCCATGTATCAAACATGAAAAAGAGTCCAACTCAAGAGACGACTGTCATTCCTGCCGACGAAGTTCATATCGACGACACGATCCACTTTGTTAAGGAGCCAGTTGAGGTCACTGATTGGAAGATTAACAAGACGTGCCGGAGTAGTGTCAAGCTCGTCAAAGTTCGATGGAATGCAAGACACAGACCAAAATTCACGTGGGAACATGAGGATCGTATGAAAGAGAAATACCCCCATTTATTTCCCAAGACCCCTACAACTAGAAGCAGAACCTAAAATTTCGGGACGAAATTTTCTTAATGGGGGGAGAATGTGACAACCCTCACAATTACAGGTATCCGTACACTTAATTAATATTTAATTTGTGTTTAATCATTCTGCTTGATTACAACTGTGATTAAACTGCTTTCTGTTTTCTGTTACATACATACATATGCATCACATTTCATACTGTCACTTCATTTATTTCATACAAACATTAGTGACAAACTTGATGCACAAAGCACAGTTAGCACACTGAACGGATAACCCAGAAACATGCTGACAATGCCAGCACCTAGATAGACAATGTTTTTGAGGGTAGTGTTGGTGCACGAAATGTTTGTTGACTACGCTAGCATTGAGTCTTAGGTCAAGAAAGATTAGATTGGAGCTTGAAAGTCAAAATAGGATTTAATGAGGTAATTTCGCTTATGTGTACATAGGTTAGAGATGATTTCGCTTATTAGGTCATAGGGGTTTCGCTCATAAGGTTCCAGGGGGTTTAGCTTATGTGTCACATGGGGTTTCGCTTATATGGACAACCATATGAGCGAAATCAGCTGATCTATATATACCCTAGTGTGTGATTTCATTTGTAACTTGGAGCGAAATCTAGTCATATGCTTTGTAACGAAACTCTGTCAAAATTCATTCAAAAAGCATCAATAGAGAAGGAATTAAAGAGGAAAAGCTATTGTTACTTTGTGTACATTGATTCCGCCTTTATACGCAAAGATGAACTACCTTAACTGACTTTTTTCGGGTCATAGAACGGTCTAACAAGTGGTATCAGAGCTCAGGATGAGGAGTTCATACTACTACAGCTTGATTCTACCAAATTCTCTTACTTCTACTCACTTTCTCTCATACTTTTTCGATTTGAACTGGTTCCTACGGTTGAAATGGCCTGAATTTCGAATAAAACGTGTAAAACATAGTAATAACAAACCCTAGAAAGAATCAGGTTAAAATTCAGACTAAAAATGGTGAAAATCAACTAAAAACCTGATTTCACTTTTACGGACAATCTAAGGATTTTGCTTATAAGTGCTTAATTTCGCTTTTAAGGACATAAAATTTTCTGATTTCGCTCATTGTGCCATTAAAATAAGATTTTGCTTATTTGAACATCTGATTTTGCTTATTTGAACATCTGATTTCGCTTATTTGAACATCTGATTTCACTTATCTATCAAAGTCTGATTTCGCTTATTTGTCACATACTACTGATTTCGCTTATCAGTCATTGACTGATTTCGCTTACTGTGACAAATTGGTGATTTCGCTTTTGTGTCACTGTTTTTCAAAATTTCAAATTTTTTTTAAGTGTTTACTGATTTTGCAGGTACATTCAAGATGGATGATATTTTTTTGAACTCGTTTAGCGACATGTACGCATTCTCTGTAAATTCTGGAAACGATGATACTTCGTCTAGCAATGCGAATGAGAACCCGCCAAATGCGAAGAAAAAGTTAACGGAAGCTTGGGAATCTGAAAGTGCCTTTGGAACCTTCAATAAACCTCCAAAACTAATGGCTATCGAGGAATATAGTCAGTGGTCAAGAAAGTTGGAAGATTGGTTGATGGCATTTGCATTTCCCAGCTGGAAGAGTCTGAAAAACGGTTATCACAATGGAAACAAAAATGGTGAAACTTTAACATCAGCTGAGGAGATTGAATCATTTGTGGCTGAGCAAAAATGTGTGGCATTGTTATTTCAGTCCGTCCGAGAAGACATAATCTCATTGATTGATTATTCAAATGCAAAAGATCTATGGAAAAAGCTAGAAAAGAAATGTATAGGTAGTGAAGAAATCAAGAAAAACAAAATGAAACTACTTAGGAAAGAGTTTGATATGTTTGGGTGTTTAAGAATGAATCAGTTTCAAAAATGATCGAGAGGTTTGGACACCTGAAGCTGGAACTAGCTAGACATGGTATTAAGTATCCTGAAGATGAGCTAGTAGACAAATTGTTTGATTCATTACCAGAAGAAATGGATTGGCGATATTAGGCGCTGATGCTGCAAAAACTATCAAAGAGCCAGAAGTGTTGACTGTAGATTTTCTGATTGAGAAACTCGAGAGTCACGAGTTGGAACTAAAGAAGACATTCAAAGTCAATCACTCATCCTACCAGCAGAATTTGGATTTATATTATCCAAAAAGCATGATGCCAAAAGCAACTTCTCCCAAGACTGCGTTTTCAGCTGAGAATGTGTCCACAACTAGCAAAGAAAGTCAAAGTGGTCAAAGCAGTGGAAATCACAGTGGTTATCACAGTGGATCTTCATCATCTGCAAGTCATTCTGATGGAAAGAATCGTATTCAATGTAACATCGCAATAGACTTAAAGAATGCTCAGAATTTTGACGAAGAGTCTGCTAAACAACAGATGATTTTCCTAGCATGTGTGTTAGAGTCGTATGAAGGGTTAGTAGCAGGGAAGATAGGCAACACCAACCTGACGAAAGAGGACTATGATCAAATAGATCCTGAAGAAATGGAATTAATCAACATTCGTTGGTGCATGGCCAGTGCTGTTCGTCGAGCACAACGTTTCATGGAAATTACTGGAAGAAAATCAATTGGTGGACCATCTACCAAGTTGGGTTTTGATAAGTCCAAGGTGACGTGCTTCAAGTGTAAGCAGAAAGGTCACTTCAAGCGAGAATGCAGAAACACATATGCTGATGATTCCAAAAACCCATTCAGAGAGGATTACTACAAGAAGGCAATTTATCACCAGAATAAATCTGAGCCGCGTAGATTGAAGCAGGTTGAAGACAACAGAGAGAAATCTAGAGCTCTTACGGTGATTTATGATGATGAGGGGTATGATTGGAGTGAAGAGGTTCTACCAGAGGAAGATGCGGTTAGTTATGCATTCATGGCGAAAAACGAACCTATTCCTTGGAAAGATAACCGAACTGAAGAAGAGAAGTATAAATACAGTAAAATGTTGGCTGAAAACAAAATAATTAGAATATCTGGTATCTATTTAGAAGCGAAGAGAGCGAGAAGATGGGATCCGGACAGGGAGTGTTATCTTGATCAGGATGGAAATATTGCGATCGATGACAAAACTCTTGATCTGGAAGCCATAATCAAGGAGTTCAAAGATGAGGATGATTATTGGCAGAATAAATGGTGGGGAACTGGAGACGAGAAAGAGAAAGAAGAGAAAGAGAAGAAGGAGAAAGAAGAGAAAGAGAAGTCAAAGAAAATTGATACTGGGGTTATTGACACAACGCAGGAGTTAACTGCTGAAAACCTCGGAAAAATGGCTGACAAAGTGCTGGCTGCTAAGGCACTTGAGGTAGACTCTAACTCCGTGTCTGAGTCAAAAAGCCAGGTCAGTTCAAACTTGTCAACAAATGTGTCAGGTAAGCAAATTGATGGAAATGTTGATTGCAAAAATTGCATCAAAGAGTACAAATTTTGTAATACAGTCACGTATCTCAACGGAAAGAAAGTTGATGATCTGACAGCAAAAGTCAGAAACGTATCGTGACAAAAGGGTTAAAGCTTCAACTGAACGGATAAAAGAATTAACTAACCAAATTGAAAATGATAAAATTGATCATGAAAGAATTAAACAAGAAAATGAAAAGTTAATTCTTGAAAACCGTCAGATTTCTGAGAAGTTTGAAAAACTCAAAAGCACAATGAAAGATAATGATGATCGAAATGGTAAAACTTATAAAGAAAACATTCAACTAAAAGCAGTGCTTAGAGTAAAAGAAGAATCAATCAACCAACAACTGGATGAAATCGCTAAACTGAAACTTAAAGTTCAAGAGGCTGTAATCGAAAACGAGCGAATCCAGTTGAAGCTTAACAGTTACAGCTCCGCAAGCTTTGTTTTGCAACACATTGTTCCCAAACCCATCGGGAAAAACAAAGCTGGCGAAGATGTTTATTCTGACGGAACTGGGGTGGGTTTTCATCAGGTTCCACCACCTGTTCTTGATAACTATTCGAAAAAGCAATCGGGGTTGGTTGAAATTGGAGAAGAAAGTGAAATGAATCTTCCGGATTCAATTGATGTCACGTTCACATCTTCTGATGACGATAGTGTCCAACATGATGTTGTAAAAAGTGTTGTTGAAAATGTTCTAAAAATGGATAGTGACACTACTGAGGAAGATGGATGTTTCTTGGACAAATACATTCCGAAACAAAAGTCCAAGAACAACTTAAATGAAGAATCGAATCTTGTCATGTACAAGATGTTGGGTTCAGATAAGTTGTTTTCGGATTCTGAGTTTCCAATTGAGAATGTAAACATGAACAAATTGACAAATGTTTTCAAGTTGGTTGAAGTTGATTTGTCAGAAGTGAACAATCTGAGTCAAACAAAGAGACAAATGAACTTTGAAAAAGATAAATCATACTACAAGAAACCTGTTGTTCCACCACATTTTAATAATAACAAAAAACGAAACAATTGGTCGAGTGGTTATCAGGGTGGTAAGAATTATCAGAGAGGAAATGTTCAAAACAAAAGGTTTGTTGAAAAGAAAAAGTTTGTGAACAGTTCAAGTTCACTTGCCGATGAAGAGAAAGAAATTTTTTCAAAATCGAATGAAGAATTTCTTGAGAAGAGAGCTTCACAGGCTCAGTCTGAAGGCACAAGTCGAGTGGTTGATACTCGAACATGCTTCAGATGTAATCAAGTTGGTCACATTGCACGAAAGTGTACCAACGTGAAGCCTAAGACTGAAACTGTGAAGACTCAACAGAAGAAAGTTGAGGTGAAGGGTAAAGCACAAATCGTTGTTGAGAAAAAGAGTGTGAAAAATGACAACATCAAAGTGAAAAATGAACTCGTAAAGAAGTTGGTAACTAAAAATGACAAATTTTACAAACGGGTTGCATTATCTCAATAAGTTTGGAAACCTAAAACTGAGAAAAAGATTTCACCTTCTGAGGATTCAATTCAAATTGATTATGATGCAAATTTTCCACCTTTGAAGGCTGAAAACTTTAAAATTCAAGTTGCGAGAGTTAAAACTGTCAAGGTTACACCCAAGGCTGATGAGGCTTGGGTGGACACCATGTTTGACTAAGTAGTTTGAATTGCCGGAGCTTCCTTGATCGCGAAGCATGAATCAGCATCTTTGTTGAAGTGTTTAAATCATGTTGTTATATGTGCAGGATCTTCTGAGATTAGTTTCACGTTGGATTATGGACAGTGGAGCGTCTCGACATATGACAGGGAAGACTACATTGTTATATGATGTGAAGAATATCAATGGAGGATATGTTGGTTTTGCGGGTAATCAAGGGGAAGGATTATTGGTGAAGGAACGTTATCCAACGGGATTGTGACGTTTGAAAGAGTTAACTACATTGCTGAGATGGAGAACAATCTGCTGAGTATTTCGCAGATCTGTGACAGGATGTATACCACTCACTTCACTGATAAAGAATGTTTGATCTTGAAACCAGGATTTGTTATCCCTGAGGAATGGATTATCATGAGGGCACCAAGAGTTAATGATCTGTACGTGTTGGATATGAGCGTAGCTACTACAACCACGGGTCAAGCTCATTGTTTTGTGTCCAGAGCAACTGAAAAAGAATCGAGATTGTGGCACCGGAAGATGGGGCATATACATCTTAGAAAAATGAATCATTTGGTGCACAATGATTTGGTTACAGGAGTTCATGTCAAAGGTTTTCATCTAGGAGGGGAGTGCATTAGCTGTGTTAAAGGCAAGGAGAAGAAAAAGTCACACCCTACAAAGCAAGTCAATTCAGTCTCAAGACCTCTGGAGAGACTTCACATGGATTTGTTTGGTCCAGTGAATGTCAAGAGTATTACGGGAGATAAATATTGTCTTGTGGTTACTGATGATTATTCCAGATTTTCATGGGTTTCTTTCTTGAAGACGAAAGATGAAACATTTGACAGTTTGATGGCGTTGTTCAAGAAGATTGAGAATTTGTACCAAAGGCGTATCAAAAGAATTCGTAGTGATAATGGTACTGAGTTCAAGAATAGCATGATGGAAGAATTTTGTGATGAAAGAGGTATATTGCATGAGTTTAGTGCTCCGTACACTCCGCAGCAGAATGGAGTCGCAGAACGTAAGAACCAGACACTAATCGAGATGGCTAGAACTATGCTCGCAGATTCCAAGTTACCGATTAATTTTTGGGCTGAAGCTGTTTCCGCCGCATGCTATACGCTCAACAGAGTTCTCACTGTCAAGAAGTTCAACAAAACATGCTTTGAGCTGATCAATAATCGCAAACCGAATTTGAAGTATCTAGAACCGTTCGGGTCACCCTGTACAGTTATAGAGCCTTATGGAAAGTTTGGTCCGAAGTGTATTGAGGGTATATTTGTTGGATATTCAAGTCATACGCGACGTGTCTTCGTTCCAAGTGAGAAGCGGATTATTGAAGCTGCAAATGTTGAATGTCAAGGTTATACTATGCCGCCACAAAGTCCAGGAGATTCATGGAGATATCATTATGATAAGTTGTGGGAATCGTTTGACATGATGGAAGAAGAAGAAGAAAAAGAAGATTTCTTTGATGAGTTGGATATTTTGCGTGAGTACGAGTCACAACAAAGGTTCCCAGCTGAGTATTCAAGGCGACCACGGGAAACTTCAAATGATGATGAAGCAGGTCCGAGTAATGCTGGTGAACACGATGATGTACAACAGAATGAAGTTGCTCAAGATAACCAGACGGTTGAGAATAATAATCAAGAAGCTGAAAACATGCCGATCTTTGATCATGGAGATTCAGATTCTGAGGGGGAGCAGATTCAGGATTTAAGTCAAACAGACCAAACCGGTGAACAAAGTGCAAATCAAAATGTTACTAATCTGGAAGGTGATGTGGATGTTCCAAGCGAAGCAATGCCGCGAACTCTTTCATATCATCCAGAGGAGTTGATCATAGGAGAATTGCATTCAGGTGTTCGCACGAGACGTCAAATATACCAGGGCTTAACATGTTTTTATTCTATAGTAGCACCTTTACAAACTGAATTTTCATTAAGTTGTTTTATCTCGCAGATCGAACCGAGAACTTACAAAGAGGCGCTTACTGAAGACTCTTGGGTCATTGCGATGCAAGAAGAGTTGAGTCAGTTTGAAAAGTTGGGAGTGTGGAAGTTAGTGGATTTGCCAGATGGTCAAAGGAAAATCAATACAAAATGGGTATTCAAGTGTAAGAGAGACGACAGAGGACTTGTTGTAAGGAATAAAGCTCGACTCGTTGTTCAGGGCTTTAATCAACAAGAAGGGATTGATTTTACCGAAGTCTATGCTCCTGTGGCACGACTAGAGGCAATCAGAATTTTCCTTGCATTTGCATCTTGGAAGAACTTCAAAGTATATCAGCTAGATGTAAAATCGGCGTTTCTTTATGGGAAGGTCAAAGAGGAGGTTTATGTCGGTCAGCCACCGGGCTTTACTGACCCAATCCACAAAAACAAGGTCTACTTATTGGACAAAGCGTTGTATGGTTTACACCAGGCCCCGAGAGCTTGGTACGAGACTTTGTCTCAACACCTACTAGCCAACAGTTTCATACGTGGAAAGGTGGATGCCACTCTCTTCACTAAAGAGGTCGACGGACATCTTCTGATAGTTCAGATTTATGTGGACGATATAATCTTTGGGTCGACGAATGAGAAATTGTGCAAAGATTTCGAACAGGTGATGTAGCAGAAATTCGAAATGTCATCAATGGGGGAGATGAAATTCTTTCTGGGTCTACAAGTTGAACATCTACCTGAGGGAATTTTCATTCACCAGATGAAGTACGTGCATTATATTCTAGAAAAATTTGGAATGTCAAGTTCTACTCCAGCTGCTACCCCACTTGCTACAAATCATGGGATTCACCCAGATCTCACCGGAGACAGGGCTGATGAAACGTTCTACCGTTCCATGATAGGTTCCTTGATGTACCTAACTGCTTCACGTCCTGATATCATGTACCCAACGTGCATCGCAGCAAGATATCAATCTAACCCGAGAGCTTCGCACATGATTATTGTGAAGAGGATATTACGCTACCTGAAAGGAACTCCTACATTGGGGTTGTGGTATCCTAGAAAAGGTGATTTTACGCTCAAAGGGTATTCCGATTCGGATTTCGGATGCTACAAAGTCAATACAAAATCAACAACTGCAGGATGCCAGTTCTTTGGACCTAGATTGGTTACCTGGCAGTGTAAGAAACAAACGTCTGTGGCGTTATCTACATGTGAAGCGGAGTACGTTTCTGCTAGCAGTTGCTGCTCTCAGATCCTGTGGATACAGCAATAGATGCGCGACTACGGTTTGCAGTTTCTTAACACACCTCTTTTTGTTGATAATGAGGCTGCAATAAATATAACAAAGAATCTTGTACATCACGCTAAAACTAAACATATAGAAATTCGTCATCACTTTATTCGCGATTGTTTCGAGAAAAAGTTGATACGAATTGAGAAAATCCACACTGATGAATAGAAAGCTGATTTACATACCAAAGCTTTTGATAAAAATCGGTTTAAATATTTGTTAAAACTAAATGGTATGAAGCTTCTTTCAGTGTTGGATGGCATTATTGGCGTTGATGAGAGTACTGTTGCGGATGAAGATGAGAAACAATCTGCAATGGTTTGTCGATTTTTTACTTGTTTTGGTATTTAGGGGGAGTAGTTGTAAATAGATATTTTCAGAAAATACTAAAACAGTAAAAAATGAAAAAAAATACAAAAACATGATAAAATTTCAAAATCCAAAAACAATATAAAATTGAAAAAGAGCTTGTGTAAAAAGGGAAAATGATAGTACATCGGCTAGACAATTACAGTATGCTAAAGAATTGTAAAGATTAAATGAGTTGAACAATCTCACTAATGATGTGTCGATAGGTTTTCGCACATTTAGTAGATTTATTCGGGATATAAACCTAAAATTTCAAACTTGTGAAATTCGTGGGGAACACTACTTGGATATATAGGTAACCCCTGAAATCTCGTTTGAAAGGTCCCATATTCTGAGATACTAGGTCTTTATACTCAGTGATATCTGGGGTATTATTCCGGGACTTCTGCTGAATGGAAGTTCTGACCTAGTCCCTGAATAATACTTTCTTGCATTGCTTTAAATATAGCAACCACCCTCAGCATAAAAAACGATGAAACATTGCAAAATGGTAATCCTGTGCTGTTGTAACTAAAAGATCCTCTAAAGGGGACACACCGAAAAGTCGAAGCCGTCATCTCTCTTCGTATACGGAAGTATCGACCTGAGCTCTCACGGCCCTCGCATTTAATCCCTGACAGATATCATCTGTGGTATACTCACCTGTAAGACTGAATATCCGGGATTCTGGATAAGGGAGTATATTCAAGAGGTGGGACACATGAATGAGCTAAGTTCATAAGACATCTAAATCGTATCCTGAATAGATTGAAATCTGTGTGAGAATTTAAGATGGATCAGTATATCGACAATCGAGGTGAATTGTTTAAGTCTGAGCATGTAATGAAGCTTAACGGTACTAGTAATTTGTCTGAAAAGCTGATATGATTCCCTGACACGCTCACCAAAAATAAGTTTGTAAATAGTTTAATTTCTTTAATTTTTTGCAATTTAAGTTTCTGTATTTCATTTCTTAGTTTAGAACACTTTATTAAAATCCAAAAAGATTTTATTTCTGCTTTATTTTTGACAAACCAAAGTGGAGAGTTAATCGTTGGATTCTCAAAGATTGAAGCAAATGCAAGAAAAGTTCTGAGCTGAAGAATGAGGAGAGTTTACTTTGATAGAGTTTGAGTGATTTTCAAGTTAAAACAAGTTCATTAATTTGATGCTTGTTACATTTTTCAGAAAATGTTTGAAAATGTGTTACAAAATCAGTCTGTATCGTCAAAAGATCAACCAAGGTCATTAAATTGGACTTGGTAGATTAATTGAGTAATCAGGGTCATTAACTTGGACCTGAATACTTGAATGGATTTCTAGTACTGATAGACTGTGTGATTTTGTGAAAAGATAAGTTTGTAATGTTTGACGTTTGAGACACAGGTTTTGGACTTCATCATTCCCATGGAAGCTAATTGTCAAAGCTTGAACCAGATTAAGACCTCAGATTCTAGCATATTGAGAGGGGAAGTTTGTGAAAGGGGGAGTCTGGATCAACAAGTCAAAGGGGAGTATGAAGATGGAGCCAGGACAAGATCCTAAACTTGTGAAGATAGAGTTGATACGATGAAAAGACAGAGTTGGAGAAAAGACCAAGACTGAAGACTCGGAGCCGAAGACTTCGTCAACATCCAAGGGGGAGTCTGTTGGTGCACGGAATGTTTGTTGACTACGTTAGCATTGAGTCTTAGGTCAAGATAGATTAGAATGGAGCTTGAAAGTCAAAATAGGATTTAATGATGTAATTTCGCTTATGTGTACATAGGTTAGAGATGATTTCGCTTATTAGGTCATAGGGGTTTCGCTCATAAGGTTCCAAGGGGTTTAGCTTATGTGTCACATGGGGTTTCGCTTATATGGACAACCATATGAGCGAAATCAGCTGATCTATATATACCCTAGTGTGTGATTTCATTTGTAACTTGGAGCGAAATCTAGTCATATTGTTGGTAACGAAACTCTGTCAAAATTCATTCAAAAAGCATCAATAGAGAAGGAATTAAAGAGGAAAAGCTGTTGTTACTTTGTGTACATTGATTCCGCCTTTATACGCAAAGATGAACTACCTCAACTGACTTTTTTCGGGTCATAGAACGGTCCAACAGCCAGTATGAGCCAGAGATAGAGTACTACACTAGTAGGGAATGTAGGGAAGTGAGGACCATAAAACTGCGTCACTAGGTGATAGTTATAGTGCCGGGAAGTGCCTAAAACACACTTTAAATGCAGAATTCTGCACTTTTGAACAAAATTCAGCATTTAATTATGCTAGTAATGTGCAAAAACTTGACAAAATAGTCCTAGATACTTTCCAAAGTGTTGGGAATTAAATGTGTCACTAAAAGTAATATAAAAGACACCTTATGGATTAATTTAGCACTTTAACGGACAACACCCAACCGAACAACCGGACTTTACCCGGAACACAAAAATATTGTCAAACACATTGTTTTTATTTTTTTGAGCTAGTTAGGGTCCCCGAACACCCTAACACACTATATATTTGATAACACACCATAACACACTAACTATATCATTGAATCCTAACTAGATTAGTAACCATTCATTGAAACCCAACCCTATACCCCCCTCCCTTCGAAACCGGTTACAAGGGTGGAGACCCACCCTTGATTTTCCTTCATTGTTTATTATATATGCTAGGTACTATGGGAACATCTTAACCAATGTGTAAACATGTTTTGGAGGATTTTTATTTAAACTCATAGTCCATCAACCTCTCACTTCACAACACACTTTAAATTCACAAACACTCCTCCCTTCTCTTGTGTGTTCGGCCGAGAACCACCACACCCACCATCACCATCATTCAAGCTTCATCTTCCAATCTTAGGACATCCAAAGTTGCTAGAGACCATACAAGCAAGCTTGGTGTGTTCGGAAGCTCAAGGACTTCTCTCATTTTCTTTTATCCACCACTTTTATACTCTTGAACTCCCCTAGCCTTGTGCTAGGGGAAAGTGTCTTAGATCTTCATCCTCTTCATATTTTTGATGGTTAATAGTAAAAGAATGATGAAATGATAAGAACTCTAAAGAACCATAAACAAAGTCTTTAACATTTACTAACTTTGTGATGAAGTAGTGTTAAAATGATGAAGAAATCATGTTATTCTTGTGTTGTTATGCTTGTTGTTTGTTGTTTGCTATTAAAAATGATATGGATCATCTTATGGACTTGCTAGATCATGATTAAAAACATGAACAAGCAAGATGTGAAAGTTAGAGATGTGTAGGATGATGGAAACATCCACACATAAACTATGAACTTGAATAAATAAATGTTTTCTTGAAAAATAAAGACCAAAGTAGGTTATAATCTTGTAGATCTAAAGATCCATGAGTGGTTTTTTGAAAGAACCAAGTGAAAAGTATGAGTTTTGATAAAACTTGGATCTTACATAAAGAAAATGATATGCTAGTAAGCATGGACGCCTCCATTTACAAAGGAAACTCTGGCGAAATTTTTCTAAAATTTCAACACTTAGAAAATATTTTTCTAACAAGTGTTACAAATATATTTTTAACTTGGTTTTCAAAATAAACTTTGCCATGATTTTTATTACAAAAATACTAAGTGTCGGAGGTTGATTTTCGTAAATAAAATTTGATAAATATATATGTAGAATATATATTTGATACTAAAATGCTTGTGTGATTGTTTGTTTATTTTGTGAACTAGTTATATTATTTTTTAGGATGAAATAATATAACTCATGTATACCATAAAACTACGACTCCCAAAATAATACCAATACCCTTACAAAATAAATATTTAAGTTACGCAAGTATTGTTGCAATACGACACGCTAAAACGTCACTTATGTAATATTTCGGAAAAATACTTTTACACGTATATTTTTGGTAATATATTATTTTGGAAAATTTTTGAAGTAAAATATAATATTTTTGGGAGAAATATATATATTTTAAATTAAGATGTTTTAGACAAGTAATTTAAATGTATTTTTCTAAGTGGGACTTAAAATATATTTTTCGGAATTACAAATGTACATGTATAAATACCCCATCCTTGGGAAGGAAATACACATATAAAATATTTAAGAAGTGTTGATACGAAATAGTTAACTAACTATTTTCCAAAAAAACAAAGTTAAGTTAAAATAATTAATATTATTTTAACAAGTAGCCAAACTTGATATAATATCAAAGTAACGCAACTCAAAACACTAAACCCTAAGCCAAGGCACGGCCCATCCGTCTAATAGGCATTAGTACGTGTAGGTCGTTGCGTAGCAGAACGAGTTTGGATTGACGACTATTTCAGGAGACGCACTTCTATGAGTTCATGTCCCCCCTTTTCTATTACTGTTTTCGGTTTTATACTTCGGGGGTGGAATACATGTTACAATTATTACAGACACTTTTATACATGGTATGGTTAGCTTAAGGATGGTTTACTACTTAGTGGTGGGTACAACACTTAAGGCCGTTAATCCTCGTTGTTAGGACCGAGGGACACAAGAGTGATAGATCTATTTGGGTGTAGCGAGCCCACACCCGTGAGGCCGGGGTGGCCCATAGAGGTGACTGTGTCTTACCGCCGAAGCCCGGTAACAAATTTGCTAGGTTTGAGTTTTCCTGCACCTTTTCACACATACCAGTGGATTTGCAACCCATTGGTGATCTCTTTTTCCTTATTTCTACCTGCCAGGGACTTTTACTCATACTTTAAAGGTTTATACATAGTCACTTTTACATGAACTCGCTCAACTTTTGTTGATTTTTCAAACTACATGTATTTCAGGAAATTAGTGGATCTGGCGAAGTGTGCAATCGTGTCAAGTTGCGTAGGGAATAATGATGTCATCCAGGTTTAGGAGGTGTGACCCTTGCCTGGACGGGTTACAAGTCTTAAACCGTGTTTTTATTAAAACCTTTTTTTGTGTCATGTGGACACGTTTTTAATTATGTCATGGTTGTATTTTGTTTTCTGTGTCGACATTTTAAACAATGATGTTGTGGTAACTTTTAAAACTTAATGAATGGATGATCATCCTGCGTTTTAATTTCAAAAGCCAGGGTGTGACAGCTTGGTATCAGAGCCTCGATCATAGCATACTAGGATTCTTTCTCGAGTCTAGACTATGATCACTAGGGCTCTCACGAAAACATTTTTACATTGCATATGCTAAACGTCAAGATCCAGGATACAAAATATTTTTACAAACAAAAAGGCACAAATAAACTTTTTTTTTCTTTCCAAAATCTATGGTTCAGCCTTAGAGGCTGGGGAGGTTCAGCCTTAGAGGCTGGGGAGGTTCAGTCTTAGAGGCTGAGGGAGGTTCAGTCTTAGAGACTTAGGGGTTCAATCTTAGAGATTGGGGAGGTTTAGTCTTAGAGACTGGGAGGTTGGTCTTAGAGACCAGGGAGTTAGTCTGAGAGGCTAGGAAGTTCAGTCTGATAGGCTGGGAGGGTAGTCTAGAGAGACTAGGAGAATTACTTGTTTGCTTTATTGTGACTTACATGTTTATTTGATTTTATGTTGATATATGTGCATATGTGTGGTTGTGTTACATTCACCATGGTTTCTTCTTCCGACACAGGAGTATCAGACACAGTGGACCCCCTGGCGGTTGTGTCAGACGATGAGATACCATCACAGGGAGACGTGTATATGTCAGATACCACGAGTACAGATGACGATGATTTTCAGCCGTTCGCTCTGCCAGACATCGGAGTTGAGATACATCCTGCTGATGGCATTCCTGCTGGGGATCTACCTCTTGCGGTGATCCCTGCTCCCGTTCCATTTGCTGCTTTCCCCGTGGCGGATGTGCCACTCGATGTTGTGTCCGATGACGACATTGATCTGTTCGAGGAGGGTCCCCCTGAGGACAACTATGAGGGCGGGGCCCCGATTGATGTTGATGCTATCCTTCCTATTGCTGAGGCCCCTGTAGAGGAGGCTCTTCTTGGTTCACCTGTCCTAGACTCGTTGGAGTCTGTGGCATCCGCATCCTTGCACGACCAGGGTGTGCAGCATCCCTCTCCTGACGCTGACCCTGACGTAGCGATGTCAGCTGCACCCGGTCCGTCACACGAGTTTGAGTTTGACCATGAAGTCGATGACGATTTTGATCCAGTTTTTCCTCCTAATTTCGATCCTGATCATGAGATCGAGTTTATTCATATGGACCAGTCCTTAGAGGCGCCAGCGGCTTCTATTGATCCGTTGTTTGATATCCCTGCTGACTTTGATATGGACCTTGCTGACCCTGAGCCTGTCATGGCCCCAGAGCCTGTTGTTGCTCCTGATCCTGCACCAGAGCCCGACCCTGTTCTTGATGATGCACCAGCCCTTGCACCACCCATTGTTGACCTTCCCATTGTTGCACCACCAGTGGTGGATGGCCCTATTGCTGATGCACCTTTACCTGATCCCGTGCCGGTATTGGTTGACCGTGCACCTTTCGCCGCTTACATCGATCCTCGTTATGCTGACACCCATAACGGGTGGATCGAGGATGATGACGACTACCCACCGTTTGTGCTACCCGTCACTCCTCCCGTGGCACCTCTTTCTTCACCTACTTTGATTCCATTGTTCCACCCACACACCTCTGACGTCCATCGCACTGATCTTCCCATCACATTCCTCCAGGACATACAGCCACCTCATCCTGGGCAGGGTTCATCGAGGCAGCCACCTGCTTTCATTCCTCCTGTGTCATCGTCTCTTCCGTTCCCCTGTCACAGTTTCCTCATGTTGCACCACCTGCTGCACCTTCGGGCGAGCCGTTTTTGTGGACTACGCCCCATGTTATGCCATTATCTGACCCGTATCACCCATTTCATGTGGGGTACACTACAGAGGATATACTTGCGTCGCTGCTGTCACACCCCGACCACGTGTAACAACAAAACGTGGCGGAAACGTCGGGGAGTGTTGTAACAGAATCATTGTTTCATAACACATGGAAATTTAAATATTGTTTTATTGATTAAATGAACTCGTTGTTCTATTACAATCACATAAGTACAACTATGATCTTCCAAGTTTTAAAGTTGCTAAGGCACGAGTCCATCCTAAATGTAGCATGCATCAACAATCATCTCAAGACAGCACCTGAAACATGTGTAAAAATAGGTACGTCAGCATAAAAATGCCTGTGAGATACATAGGTTTTGTGAAAACGGAGTTCATGACTTATGTTTGAGAAAATGTTTAGTCATGAACTTTGTAAATTTGCTTTGTCTTGTAAATCATTTGAAAAACGATAGGATCAGATGATATGTATAAATAAGAGAATAATGTAGGGTTAACTGAATAACCATGTAAAATGAGTTTGTATAAGTTAAGTTGTTTGAAAAACAATGCTTTAATAAAACGTTTATGGTATATATAAAATATACCTTGGTTTTAAGAAAGTTGAATAAGTAATATATTAAAATATATTTCAGTTCCAATATTGTTAACTCAAGTGTGCTAAATAACGCCACGGTATGTAATGCAATGAAAACACTTATATATAAGAAGTACCAGCGGCGTATCTACCATGTTTTCATCACATTACACTCGTTCCGTTATCTAAACACTAACCAAAACCAAATCGTTTGATAGATAGTATATTAAATATACTTTAGTTGTTCAAAATAATAGTTTTCAGTAGTATATTACAAGTATACCTTGGATTTATAAATAACATATTAAACCATGTTTTAGTTTTGTAACTAACATATCAGTATATGCTTTGAATGTGATAAATAACATATTAAACTATGTTTTAGTTATGTAAGTAACATATCACAATATGCTTTGGATGATTACAAAATATATGTTGGTTCTGTACAACACCACACATGAGAGTATATCAAACTATACTTTTTGGGAGTATATCAAAATATACCTTAAAGGTGCGATTTAAGAATTCATTCAGACCTGGTGCATCAAACTACACCTTTGAGACTATAAGGATACCACAAAGGAAATCCCTATTTGGATGGAGAAACAAATTGGTTTCAGACATTCCATGACAACAGGAATGGGGTGTCTAGTCCTATAGCGCTATATCATACTACCAATCGGTCTGGTGAACAAAATAAGTACTATTCCAACAATTAGTTTTGTAATTTTTGAGAAATCAGTGTTTAAACCATAGATAGTCATTTAGTTTGTCAAAAGATAAATACTATCATGTATAATCAATTATACTTTGAAATCATGAAAATAACAGATAGGTACACATGCTTCACCCCAAAACAGTTCAGAAAACAGTAAAAGAGGGGAACTATGTACTCACCTGAGATTGCTTTGAGTTCCTTGTATAACAACCAGATAATGCTAAAGATCACGGGATATCAAACGACACCTAATAGGTAGCTATGTTAATATACCGGACCAAATCGGAAGGATCGGACAGTACGCGGGTTCGTAAACCAAACGAGTATGGAGACTCGTGTGATATGGCTTAGCAAAGCCTACATACTAAAATGAAACCTAATCTAAGTGCTTACGGTCCATCACGACCCGTTTAGGTAGCTTATGCTACCCTAACGCGTCGTTCGCGTAGAACGCGTTCGGGACGCCTAACATTGCGACCACACGGTATAACCTCGGAAGGTTATAGCTATGGTCACCTAATGTGTTTGGTCGGGTCCTAATGACCGACCAAATGGGTCGGGTTCGAAAGTATAAGCGATGGTTTAAATCGCTTACCTTACGACCCTATATAAGCACTAAACTAAAAGTGACGAGCTAAGCATGTTAGAACATGCTTAACTAAGTTTAGAAACAGGTTTGGCATCAAAACAAACGGCTTTGATGCCCACGAGTAGTTTGGTTACAAAATACGCAAGAATGCGCTTTTTGGCCGAAACTACGACTCGTCACTGGGCCTAGTTAACGTGGTGATCAGTAGGTATAGTCACTACGGACTATAACCATCGTGATCACGCTCACGTTATGAAGTTCCATGAACTTCGCATCGACCATAAGCTGGTCAATGCAGAAAGTCAACAAAACGTTGACTTTCGGACTCGAAAAGCGAATAAAAGAGCGAAAGAAGACTTACGGAGGGTCCCCGAGTGCTAATCAAGACCAAGTAGCTCAGGTATGAAACAATGGTTTCAACTTAGAGCTCTAAGATCTGATTTTGTGAATTTTACACTAAAGGGGGGGGGGTATTTATAGGAAAAGTGGAACCGTTAGGATCGTTTTATCGAATATCGTGCCTTGATCTCGTGCGTACATGTGTCCAAGTGGATAAGTTCAGTGAACTTGACCCTTGGCTCTTCGTTGGGTGAAAAGGCATCGCCCCTTGATCGAACGAAAGGCCAGATTCTGCATTAAATGCAAAATCTTCTGTCAGACATGTTCACGCGGCCCGCCTCATGTTTTGGGCAATCTTTACGCGGGCCGCCTGGCCCCTCTGATCTGCACCACTTGCAGAATTTACACTTTTGGTCCCTGTTGCGTGTTTAAGCTATTTCCAGCCCTTCTAAGACCTGTAAAGCCATCTTTAAGGCCCTAAAATGATGCCTAAACATTGTGGACATGAAACATGCCCAAAAATATGTCGGATGTCGGTTCGTTTGGCCGTACGATCGCGATGTTCGCTTAATTACGACGGAATGCGCATAAGCGTGAAAGACGATCCAAATGACGCGACAAATGGATTTTTCTCATGCCAAACACTAAGGCATAATATAAGGATGTTTACATAAATTTTTTGGGTGTCCGGATGTATTCAGAACGTAGGTTATGCGCGAAAGTGCAAACTTGTGCACTTTTTGACACTTTTAGCCCCTGAATGATCCAAAAGTTTGTTTTAGCATACCAAACACCTCAAAGCCTATTTCTAAGCTATGTAAAGGATATATATGGTATGTTTAACTTATGGACATGTTCCGGAATGTTCGTTACAGTTCAAATTGGCATACTTTCGCAGTTTGTCAAGTTTAGTCCCTGTAAGCGAATTAACTTGTTTTTGCCATACCAATGCCTTCAAAACTTATTTCTAAGTTATGTAAAGGTTATTTAAGGTATGTTAAGTGTATGATGGTCTCCCGGAGTATTTGTCGCATTAAACTGAGTACGTTTATGCACCAGTTTGCGTATAATTCTCCAGAAAGCGTTGTAGAGTATGAAATTGAACAAGAATTGATATGTGCAAAGCATACACATATTTATACAAATCCCAAGTATGAAATACAATATTTCCTTGGTTTGGCATTTGTTTGATGGTTGAAGTGACACAGGTGTCACAGTCTCCCCTACTTTAGGAAATTTCATCCCGAAATTTAATTCTAGAGGAAACTCGTGAGGACAGCTGTGAAGGTTTCGCCTTATAATAGATCCATTGAACCCTTAGGTAAAACCCTGGGCCATGTTAGGATTTCTTAGCGAATTTGTTAACCCTCAGAGTGAATTCCTTGAAATAGTAAAACATGAAATTTTGAACTACTGATTGACGAACGTTTCTTATGAAGGCTTATCATAGGAAAACTTGGTGTGTGATTGAGATCAGAATTGGGGGAGTGTGAGAATAAATGACATTGGTCGAGGTCCGAGACTTCTCCCGTATCATTATTCTTGTCACTAGGTCTTAACACATGATGAAACTTCCTGTGGTTCCTGTGCACTGAATTCCATAATTATGTAGGCCTCCATAATTACGTAATTCCTTGCACAGTCCGCACAGTCCATTTCATAATCCGTAGGAAAATTACTTGAATAAATATGAAGCGATTTGACTAGACCACCAAAGGATCCTTTTAATTCGATCAACGAACGATCTTTTAACTAGATCAACACATGATCTTCTTAACTAGACCGTCGTACGATCTCTTTAAATAGACCGCTTAAGGGATCATTTTTATATCATCACATGATATTTCTAATCAGATTTTCAAAATCAATCTGTTTAAGCAGACCTTTCAAGAGGTCCAATTATAGAATAATACTTTATAACCCGAGGGACTTA
Organism: Helianthus annuus; assembly: GCF_002127325.2. Taxonomy (NCBI): domain Eukaryota; kingdom Viridiplantae; phylum Streptophyta; class Magnoliopsida; order Asterales; family Asteraceae; genus Helianthus; species Helianthus annuus. The sequence goes on along the minus strand of NC_035438.2, from coordinate 127,467,679 downwards.
ACTACACTGTTGAAATCCATTAAGGGTTTAAGATAGTATCTTTGGATATCCCATTATGAATCTCTCGTATGAAGATATGAAAGATTCTATGAGGATTTGGATGGATCACATACAACCACAAAACATGTAAGAAAATACATAAGCACAAATTTAGTTAACTTGATTCTTTATTTTGTTATCCTTAGGTATGGATATTAAGGCACACTAGGAATCCAACCTATGGATTTCATTTGGCACTTTAACGATTTATGAAGATCTATCTATAAAGATAGAGGGATTCTCAATAAGTGTTTGACTTTGTTTCTTAAAAGAAACGAGAGTTTAAGGTTTTTGGGGAGATCACAAGTGATCATAACATGACATAACCATACGAGTAGTTTGTCGTTGGGCTGACATCATAAAGTTGCATCAAGCATTCACACAAACGCATAAATTTTGCAGAAATAAAAACAACAAATCTTTATTTATGTGGCAACGGATTTGTCTTGAAGTGTCAAAAGATAGCAACTAAGGAAATACAAAACACTAATTGTTCACTGCTGCATCATTGTTCATGTTTGCCTCATTGATGTTGAACACTCGTCCACGCGCTGGAGGTATGTTAACAAGCCTTGGGCAATTGTTCCTGTAGTGGGTAAGGTCACCACAGTTATAACATGACCCTGGGGGGAACCGTGCTTGAACAGCAGCAGGGTTTGCAGCAGCTTGATTTGCATAACGACAAACATTGATCAAATGTCCCAACCGCCCACAGTGGGTACATTTGTGACACTGCTCTTGCTCTAGATGATGACGGTTGCATTTGTTGCACAACGGTGCAGTACCAACATAGTTTTGTCTTTTACGAGGTTGTGTTGGCTGGTTTGGTGCAACTTGTTTGTCTTGAGCAGTTACAGCGTAGCTTTGAGAGGCTTTGCGCTTTTTCTTCTTGGACACCTCAGCACTTTCTTCCTTTGGTTCCACATGAGCAGTCTTGTCAGATGGTCTTAGGTCGCCCTTCCGAAACAGCTTGCGCTTCCTGATTTGGGATTCAGTCAGAGTGGCAGCCAATTCAATGGCTTGTCTGACAGTAGTAGGGTTGCTGCCAGTAACGATGTCCTGAACTACGTCAGGAAGCCCATCAATGTATTTCTCAATCGCCTTATCCAGAGGCGTAACCATAGTAGGGCATAACAAGCTCAATTCCTCATAGCGATCAGTATAGGCTCGATGTTCCCCACTGTCTTGCTTTAAATCATCAAATTCCCTTTCTAGAGCCCTAAGCTCATGACGAGGACAGAACTCCTTCATCATAAGAGCCCTAAGCTCGGCCCAAGTCTGTGCTAATGCAACCTTTGCACCGCGGTCTCTCATAACCCCGTTCCACCATGTAAGAGCCCTCTTCTGAAACACACTCGAAGAAAACTCGACCTTGCGATTTTCAGGACACTGAACGTGACGGAAAGTATTCTCAATGCTCTCGAACCATTGAAGAAGCCCAGTTGCTCCCTCAGAACCATTGAACTTGAGCGGTTTAGCTGAGTTAAAAATCTTGAAATTGCATGGAGCATTGTTGTTGTTGTTGATGGCTTGAGTTATTTGAGCATAAAGAATTGGGAAGGCAGCAGCCATTTGTTGCGCGATGATTTCCGCCAGTTCGGCATTCGCCATCTGATTGTCACGTCGAGGAGGCATTCTAAAAGAGGAAACATGAGAGGAAACGAGTGAGAGAATTAGACGAAAAGAATGAGATGAAACAAATCTGATGAAAGCAAGGATAGTGGCCGTCTGTCTGTTACTACAAAGCAACAAACGACCTGGTGATTAATCAAAGCAAATAGGTCAAAATAATGTATCGCGAAGACATGCTCGCCTATAAGTGGACACTCACCCCAAGAGTTCCCAGGTAAGAGTGACTGGTCCGATTATGTGGATTTGTACAAACACTCTAGCCTTAGACAGAAAACTCAGGGTACAGGCACCCACCCTTCCAGTTTGCATGTGTTCACAATATTTAGACCAACTTTGACGAGAGTTTTGAAAATTCAAAGGGGTTCAAAACCTTATAACAGAGGGTTCAAAACCTAGTAATCAATCATCCTAGAACGGATGATTAGTTTTCAAAGCGGTTTTGAAATTTATGTTCTTGTTGCGGTCGTCGCCTAAGGATAGGTGACGGTGTTGTTTTATGACTAAACGCAAGTAAACTCGCGTTAGGGTCCTAGGAAGGTTATAGACTAGGTCAAAGCATTACTAATAACCTAATTCCCTATAACCATGAGCTCTGATACCAACTTTTCTGTCACACCCCGACCACGTGTAACAACAAAACGTGGCGGAAACGTCGGGGAGTGTTGTAACAGAATCATTGTTTCATAACACATGGAAATTTAAATATTGTTTTATTGATTAAATGAACTCGTTGTTCTATTACAATCACATAAGTACAACTATGATCTTCCAAGTTTTAAAGTTGCTAAGGCACGAGTCCATCCTAAATGTAGCATGCATCAACAATCATCTCAAGACAGCACCTGAAACATGTGTAAAAATAGGTACGTCAGCATAAAAATGCCTGTGAGATACATAGGTTTTGTGAAAACGGAGTTCATGACTTATGTTTGAGAAAATGTTTAGTCATGAACTTTGTAAATTTGCTTTGTCTTGTAAATCATTTGAAAAACGATAGGATCAGATGATATGTATAAATAAGAGAATAATGTAGGGTTAACTGAATAACCATGTAAAATGAGTTTGTATAAGTTAAGTTGTTTGAAAAACAATGTTTTAATAAAACGTTTATGGTATATATAAAATATACCTTGGTTTTAAGAAAGTTGAATAAGTAATATATTAAAATATATTTCATTTCCAATATTGTTAACTCAAGTGTGCTAAATAACGCCACGGTATGTAATGCAATGAAAACACTTATATATAAGAAGTACCAGCGGCGTATCTACCATGTTTTCATCACATTACACTCGTTCCGTTATCTAAACACTAACCAAAACCAAATCGTTTGATAGATAATATATTAAATATACTTTAGTTGTTCAAAATAATAGTTTTCAGTAGTATATTACAAGTATACCTTGGATTTATAAATAACATATTAAACCATGTTTTAGTTTTGTAACTAACATATCAGTATATGCTTTGGATGTGATAAATAACATATTAAACTATGTTTTAGTTATGTAAGTAACATATCACAATATGCTTTGGATGATTACAAAATATATGTTGGTTCTGTACAACACCACACATGAGAGTATATCAAACTATACTTTTTGGGAGTATATCAAAATATACCTTAAAGGTGCGATTTAAGAATTCATTCAGACCTGGTGCATCAAACTACACCTTTGAGACTATAAGGATACCACAAAGGAAATCCCTATTTGGATGGAGAAACAAATTGGTTTCAGACATTCCATGACAACAGGAATGGGGTGTCTAGTCCTATAGCGCTATATCATACTACCAATCGGTCTGGTGAACAAAATAAGTACTATTCCAACAATTAGTTTTGTAATTTTTGAGAAATCAGTGTTTAAACCATAGATAGTCATTTAGTTTGTCAAAAGATAAATACTATCATGTATAATCAATTATACTTTGAAATCATGAAAATAACAGATAGGTACACATGCTTCACCCCAAAACAGTTCAGAAAACAGTAAAAGAGGGGAACTATGTACTCACCTGAGATTGCTTTGAGTTCCTTGTATAACAACCAGATAATGCTAAAGATCACGGGATATCAAACGACACCTAATAGGTAGCTATGTTAATATACCGGACCAAATCGGAAGGATCGGACAGTACGCGGGTTCGTAAACCAAACGAGTATGGAGACTCGTGTGATATGGCTTAGCAAAGCCTACATACTAAAATGAAACCTAATCTAAGTGCTTACGGTCCATCACGACCCGTTTAGGTAGCTTATGCTACCCTAACGCGTCGTTCGCGTAGAACGCGTTCGGGACGCCTAACATTGCGACCACACGGTATAACCTCGGAAGGTTATAGCTATGGTCACCTAATGTGTTTGGTCGGGTCCTAATGACCGACCAAATAGGTCGGGTTCGAAAGTATAAGCGATGGTTTAAATCGCTTACCTTACGACCCTATATAAGCACTAAACTAAAAGTGACGAGCTAAGCATGTTAGAACATGCTTAACTAAGTTTAGAAACAGGTTTGGCATCAAAACAAACGGCTTTGATGCCCACGAGTAGTTTGGTTACAAAATACGCAAGAATGCGCATTTTGGCCGAAACTACGACTTGTCACTGGGCCTAGTTAACGTGGTGATCAGTAGGTATAGTCACTACGGACTATAACCATCGTGATCACGCTCACGTTATGAAGTTCCATGAACTTCGCATCGACCATAAGCTGGTCAATGCAGAAAGTCAACAAAACGTTGACTTTCGGACTCGAAAAGCGAATAAAAGAGCGAAAGAAGACTTACGGAGGGTCCCCGAGTGCTAATCAAGACCAAGTAGCTCAGGTATGAAACAATGGTTTCAACTTAGAGCTCTAAGATCTGATTTTGTGAATTTTACACTAAAGGGGGGGGGTATTTATAGGAAAAGTGGAACCGTTAGGATCGTTTTATCGAATATCGTGCCTTGATCTCGTGCGTACATGTGTCCAAGTGGATAAGTTCAGTGAACTTGACCCTTGGCTCTTCGTTGGGTGAAAAGGCATCGCCCCTTGATCGAACGAAAGGCCAGATTCTGCATTAAATGCAAAATCTTCTGTCAGACATGTTCACGCGGCCCGCCTCATGTTTTGGGCAATCTTTACGCGGGCCGCCTGGCCCCTTTGATCTGCACCACTTGCAGAATTTACACTTTTGGTCCCTGTTGCGTGTTTAAGCTATTTCCAGCCCTTCTAAGACCTGTAAAGCCATCTTTAAGGCCCTAAAATGATGCCTAAATATTGTGGACATGAAACATGCCCAAAAATATGTCGGATGTCGGTTCGTTTGGCCGTACGATCGCGATGTTCGCTTAATTACGACGGAATGCGCATAAGCGTGAAAGACGATCCAAATGACGCGACAAATGGATTTTTCTCATGCCAAACACTAAGGCATAATATAAGGATGTTTACATAAATTTTTTGGGTGTCCGGATGTATTCAGAACGTAGGTTATGCGCGAAAGTGCAAACTTGTGCACTTTTTGACACTTTTAGCCCCTGAATGATCCAAAAGTTTGTTTTAGCATACCAAACCCCTCAAAGCCTATTTCTAAGCTATGTAAAGGATATATATGGTATGTTTAACTTATGGACATGTTCCGGAATGTTCGTTACAGTTCAAATTGGCATACTTTCGCAGTTTGTCAAGTTTAGTCCCTGTAAGCGAATTAACTTGTTTTTGCCATACCAATGCCTTCAAAACTTATTTCTAAGTTATGTAAAGGTTATTTAAGGTATGTTAAGTGTATGATGGTCTCCCGGAGTATTTGTCGCATTAAACTGAGTACGTTTATGCACCAGTTTGCGTATAATTCTCTAGAAAGCGTTGTAGAGTATGAAATTGAACAAGAATTGATATGTGCAAAGCATACACATATTTATACAAATCCCAAGTATGAAATACAATATTTCCTTGGTTTGGCATTTGTTTGATGGTTGAAGTGACACAGGTGTTACAGCTGCAGCTACACCAGGACGCACTGGGTCGTCGTATTCAGGAGTTAGAGAGGGCTCCACGTCCGCCTTGTCACTGTCAGACCCCCTTTGCAGCACCACACACTTCCCGTCCGCTTTCCCCTGATTCAGATGTTCATTTCCTTACATCTGAGCAGCAGATTGCCTATTTGTTGCGCATCTGTCGTGCACTTGAGGATGCACATGCGCCGCTTGCTTTTCTCTCATTTTCCTCGTCCTCCTCCTCCTCCGCCATCAACATAGATATTTTTGGTTTGATGCAGGTAGATCATTTTTGTGAGAAAGTCGCGATTGAGCCAGCATACGAAGACTTTTTGGAGAGATCACTCTTTTTGTATATGATAGGTGTAGTTTGACTTGTATTTTGAGGGTGATGTGACCCTATGATATCATTGGATGTATGATGTACGATTAAACATGTAAAACAATATTGTGGTCATGATTTATGAAAGCTCAATGGTAACGTTCTCACTACATGATTTGTTGAGTTATTTACTTTATGTTATAACATGTGATGTTATGTGATTGATAAATGTTATTACGTACGCATACTATTTACTTCTATGACCTGACCAACATGATCATCTTTTAGAAGATGCCTCCACGACGCAACGCGTGCATGCCCACTACTGAGGCGGAACTCCAAGGGATAATCGCCGCGGCTATAGCCCAGTATGCGGCCTCCCATGCAGAAACAAGCGGAAATATCTCGCACAATAACGACAATAATAATCCACCCAATGGTAATGTTAAGTCGCTTGAGATATATTGCAATACATTTGGATATTTCTAGCACGTCCGCTAATACCATTTGTAAATTCTAACGTATGTGCAGGGTGCACCTACCAGCAATTCCTCGACTGTAAGCCCGTGAAATTCAACGGCACTAGAGGTGCTGTTGCGTTTTGTCAAGTGGGCTGAAAAGACAGACTCTGTCCTAAGGATGAGCAAGTGTGCTCCCGAGCAACAAGTGACCTACATCTCAGGGCTGTTTCTGGATGGTGCCCTATCGTGGTGGAATCTGCAAGTGCAAACTTTAGGAGAAGCGGCAGCTTATGCGTTATCATGGAATGAGCTGAAGCTAGAGACTGAGTTCTGGCACCTAAGGATGGAAGGTCCTAAGATTGCAGAATATGTTCAAAGGTTTCACGATTTGTCCCATGTAGTACCGTACATGGTTACGCCCGAATTTAAACGTCTTGAGCGCTTTATCTGGGGATTTGCACCCCAGATCATGAGCATGGTTACCACGTCCAAGCCTGCAACGATCACATAAGCCATCAATCTCAGTGTGGCACATACTGAGGAAGCTATTAGTTTGAACAAGTTTTCAGCGTCTGAACCGAAGAAGAAAGAGACTCATGTGGAGTCGTCTAGTGAAAACAAACGGAAGTTTTCCAACTTCAAGCAAGGTACCAGCAATGTGAACAAAAAGGGTGAGTCGAGCACACCGGCCAGAGCCACAACCGGTGTCGAAAACAAAGGAAAGGGTTACATGGGCACTCTGCCCAAGTGTGATACGTGCCAGCGCCATCATTCTGGCTAGTGCAGATTGAGGAAATGCGAGTCATGTGGAAAGAACAGCCACACGAAGGATACGTGTTGGGCCGGAACTGGTGCCGGGCGTGGTGGTAATCGAGGTTATGGGAATGGTAATGGAAACCGCCAACAAGGAGGAAATGGCGGACATCGAAACCGTGGGAATTTTGCGAACCAAGCTGGGAGTGGAAATCGCAACCAAAACAACACTCAAGGTGGAAAAGGAAATGGTAATGGTCGGGGAACGGGATACTTCAATTGTGGAGATGTTGGGCACTTTAAGAGGGAATGCCCAAAACTGAATCAAGCCCGTGGGAGGGTATTCAACATCGGAGCAAGGGAAGCGCGCCAGGATCCAAATGTTGTCACTGGTATGTTCCCTATAAACCAACACTTTGCATCTGTTCTGTTTGATACTGGTGTCGATTATAGTTTCGTATCATTAGAATTTAAGAATATGCTTGGGTTAACCGTTAGTAAGTTAGATATTCCGTACTCAATTGAACTAGCTAATGGAAAGCTAGTTGAAGTGAATGAAGTTGTCTGAGGATGCGTAATTGAGTTGGGAGAACGCGAGTTCACTTTGGATCTACTACCAGTCGAGTTGGGAAGTTTCGACGTGGTGGCAGGGATGGATTGGTTGTCAAGCAACAAAGCCGAGATTGTTTGTCACGAAAAGACCATCCGCATCCCAATAGAAGATGGATAGACGATCGTAATCCATGGAGAAAAGCGCGATACGCCTCTGAGAATCATCAGTTGCTTGAAAGCTAGAAATTGTTACAGAAGGGATGTGTCGCCTTCTTGGCACACATCGTGGATAAAGAAGCTGCTGAACCAAAGATCAAAGACATTCCAGTCGTAAAAGAATATCCTGAAGTCTTTCTAGAAGACTTACTAGGATTACCGCCGCAAAGACAAGTCGAGTTCCACATTGACTTAGTTCCAGGCGTCGCGCCTATGGCTAAGGCACCCTACCGACTTGCGCCTTCGGAGATGCAGGAGTTGTCGACGCAACTTCAGGAGTTGTTAGACAAAGGATTCATCAGACCAAGCTTCTCACCTTGGGGAGCTCCAGTTTTGTTTGTTAAGAAGAAGGATGGTAGTTTCCACATGTGTACCGATTACCAGGAACTGAACAAGTTGACAATCAATAATAGATATCCTCTACCGAGAATTGATGACCTATTTGATCAGCTGCAAGGTTCAAGTTTCTACTCAAAGATCGATTTGCGATCAGGATATCATCAGTTGAGAATTCAAGAGGAAAATATTCCCAAGACTGCTTTTAGAACTCGATATGGATATTATGAGTTCCTGGTTATGCCGTTTGGATTAACAAACATGCCAGCCGTTTTATGGATTTAATGAACAGAGTTTGTAAGCCGTACCTCGACACGTTCGTGATTGTGTTCATCGATGTCATCTTGATCTACTCGAAGACGAAGGATGAGCACGAACAACATTTAAGAGCCTTTTTGGAGCTACTTAAAAAGGAGAAATTGTATGCCAAGTTCTCGAAGTGCGAGTTCTGGTTACGCGAAGTCCAATTTCTTGGACATGTGGTTAATGGAAATGGAATCCATGTGGATCCCAGAAAGATCGAAGCGATAAAGAACTGGGAAACTCCAAAGACGCCAACCGAGATTCGACAGTTCTTAGGTTTGGCTGGTTATTATCGAAGGTTCATTGAGGATTTCTCAAAAATCGCTCAACCTTTGACCTCCCTTACCCAGAAAGACAAGAAGTTTGATTGGGGAGACAAACAAGAAGAAGCGTTTCAGTTGTTGAAGAACAAGCTTTGTGATGCACCGATCTTATCGCTACCCGAAGGTATTGACAGTTTCATAGTATATTGTGACGCCTCACGTCAAGGTTTAGGATGCGTGTTGATGCAGTGACAGAAAGTTATAGCATATGCTTCTCGCCAGTTAAAGGTCCACGAGAAAAATGATACCATGCATGACTTGGAATTAGGCGCGGTGGTATTTGCGTTGAAGATCTGGAGACATTATTTGTATGGAACGCGATGTACAATCTTCACTGATCATAAGAGCCTGCAGCACATATTTGACCAGAAGGAGCTTAACATGAGACAAAGACGCTGGGTAGAGCTGTTGAACGATTATGATTGCGAGATCAAGTATCATCCAGGGAAGGCGAATGTGGTCGCCGATGCCCTAAGTCGGAAAGAAAGGATCAAGCCCATAAGAGTTAGGGCTTTGGAAATGATTGTCCAGACAGACCTCTCATTGCGCATTCGTGCGTGGCAGAGAGAAGCTCTCAAAGATAGGAATATTGAGGACGAGTATCTCCATGGGATGGAGAAGCAGTTTACCAAACGAGGAAGGAACTTTATGCTTCATGAAACGAATTTGGGTTCCTCTGTTTGGTGGATTGAGAAAGGTTATTTTCGATGAAGCTCACAAGTTGCGGTACTCGATTCATCCCGGTGAGGATAAGATGTACCAAGATCTTACGGATTTTTATTGGTGGCCAAGGATGAAAGGAGATATTGCAGTATATGTCAGCAAATGTTTAACGTGCGCCAAGGCAAAAGTCGAATACCAAAAGCCTTCAGGTCTTCTACAGTAACCTGAGATTCCCAAATGGAAATGGGAACAGATTTCAATGGATTTCATAACGAAATTGCCAAGGACACCCAAAGGCCACGATACAATTTGGGTAATAGTAGACCGTTTAACGAAATCTCCGCACTTCTTGCCAATCAGGGAAAAAGACAACACGAGTAAACTAGCTGAGATATACATGAGAGAGATCGTTGCATGACATGGAGTGCCTCTCTCAAACATCTCTGATAGAGATGGAAGATTTCTGTCAAGGATTTGGCAGTCCTTTCAAGAAGTATTCGGTTCTCAGTTGAACCTAAGTACAACTTTTCACCCGCAAACTGATGGACAGAGTGAACGAACGATTAAGACGTTAGAAGACATGCTGCGAGCTTGCGTTATGGATTTAGGTGGAAGTTGGGACACTCACCTACCATTGGTCGAATTTTCATACAATAACAGTTATCATGCAAGTATTCAAGCTGTCACACCCCGACCACGTGGAGCAATCAAACGTGGCGGAAACGTCGGGGAGTGTTGTAACAGAATTAATTGTTTCACAACCATGGCATACAAAATTATATTTTATTTATCAACAAGAGTATTACATTGTCTCAAAAACAGGAAATAAAGAGTTCAGAACGTAGTTAAACTAGTTCTATCTTCATTTTTAAGTCTCTAAGGCACAGGTCCGTCCTAGTGTCATGATCATCGTCCTATGCAAAAGCTCCTGAAACACATGTGAAAATAGGTACGTCAGCATAAAAATGCCTGTGAGATACATAGGTTTTGCGAAAATATGATTCATGACTTAAGATTTAGAAATGTTTTAATAAAATTCAGTCATGAACCTTGTAAATTGTTTTGTTTTGTTTTGTAAATCATTTGAAAAGCGATAAGATCATATGATATGTATACGTAAAAGAATAATACATGGTTAAATAAATAACCAAGTAAAATGAGTTGAGTAAAAGAAGTTGTTTGTAAAGCAATGTCTTGTGGAAGATATGTTATTTATATAAAATGTTATTTGTCTAAATTTAAATAATTCAAATAACGCTACGATATGTAATACCATACAAACACTTATATATAGGAAGTACCAACGGCGTATCCACCATGGTTGTATCATATTACAGAAGTTTCGTTACTTAAATCACTTAAACAATCCACCAATGTAGAAAGTCCATGTTTAAACCAATTGTCAAAAAGTCCACGTATAAGCCATGTCAAATGTTAAAAGTCCAAGTGTAGTCAAGTAATGTGTAACAAATGTTATGTATTGTAAATGAAGTATTGTCACATAACCAAATGTAGAAAAATGTACAAAACAGAGTATTTTGAATATATCAAAAAGTTATGTTTTGCAAGGTAAAAGCATGTTACATTGATACATACATTTATGTGGTAAGTTAACGCATACATTCAAGCCTTGAGACAGTCAGATAACCCTAAGTCAAGGTTATCAAAAGAAATGTTTTCGGATTCAGTCATTCCTTCCATCCAAACAAACCTAGGATGTCAGGAATGGGAATTGTCAAGTCCTATGGTACCACTACTTACTACCGAGCGGCGTAGCTAATGTTAATGAACGTATATAAGTCCCGTTTGTGCAAACCAAATGTTATAGCAAATGTAAACTTGTTTTATGAAAACAATGTACTAAGTATGCTAAGTCAACATACAAAGCAGAAAAGTTGTGTAAATCAATGTGCTAGCATGCTATCAGTCAACATACATAGTAGAAATATAAAGTAAAACAACGTACTAAGTATGCACACAATGGACATACATAGCATAGAATGTAATGAAATCATGTACTATAATGTACTAATGAACATAACAAGCATATAATATGAAAGCATGATAAGCATGAAAGTAGCAGGTAGACACATGTGTTTCACCCCAAAACAGTTTGGAAAACAGTAAAAGAGGGGTATATGTACTCACTTGAGATTGCTTAGAAGTCCTTGTATAACAACCAAACAATGCTAGAGATCACGGATATCAAACGGCACCTAATATAGGTAACTATGTTAATATACCGGACCTAAATCGGAGGATTGGATATGATGAGGGTTCGTAAACAAAACAAGTATGGAGACTCGTGTAATATGGTTTAACAAAGCCCACAAACTAAAATGAAACCTAACCTAAGTTCTTACGACCCATTACGACCCGTTTAGGTAGCTTATGCTACCTTAACGCGTCGTTCGCGTAAAACGCGTTTGGAACGCCTAACGTCGTGACTATAAGGTATAACCTCGGAAGGTTATTCCCTATACAACTATGGTCACCTAATGCGTTTGGTCGGATCCTAATGATCGACCAAATGGGTCGGGTTCGAAAGTATAAGCGATTGTTTAGATCGCTTACCTTACGACCCTATATAAGCACTATACTAAAAGTGACGAGCTAAGCATGTTAGAATATGCTTAACTAAGTTTAGAAAACAGGTTTGGTATCAAAACAAACGGTTTTGATACCTATGAGTACTTTGGTTACAAAATACGCAAGAATGCGCATTTTGGCTGAAACTACGACTCGTCATTGAGCCTAGATAACGTGGTAATCAGTAGGTGTAGTCACTATGGACTATAACCATCGTGATCACGCTCACGTTATGAAGTTCAAACGAACTTCGTGTTGACCATAAACTGGTCAACGCAGAAAGTTAAACAAAGCTTGACTTTCGGACTCGAAAAGCGATAAAAGAACGAAAGAACACTTACGAAGGGTCCCCGAAAGCTAATCTTGATCCAGGAGCTCAGGTATGAAGCAATGGCATCAACTTAGAGCTCTTTGATCAGATTTGTGGTTTTAAACAAGAATGGGGGGGGGGTATTTATAGGATATGCAAGATCGTTAGGATCGTTTATCGATTTACGTGCTCAATCTCGTCCGTACAAGTGTCGCAAAGTTGTGGTTCCATAATGTGACCCCAACCCCAGAGATTTGCAAAGGGCATTGCCCTTTGGAGGGTGGAAAGGTTGTTAGCAGCTGGAAAAACAACCTTTGCTGATCTGAAGGGTTGTCGCGGGCTGCGTAAAGGGTCACCCTGGGTTTACGCGGGCCGCCTGGATGCCCTGATTAGAAAACAACTTTGGAAAATGATAGTTTAGGTCCCTGTTGTGGTTTAAGGCCATTTCCGACATGTTTAAGGCCTGTTAAGCCATCTTTAAGGCCCTAAAATGATGCTTAAACATTGTGGACATGAAACATGCTCAAAAATATGACAGATGTCAGTTCGTTTGGTCGTACGATCGCGATGTTCGGTTAATTACGACGGAATGCGCATAAGCGCGGAAAACGATCCAAAATGCGAGACGAATGGATTTTTCTCATGCCAAACACTAAGGCATAATATTATAATGCTTACATAAATTTTTGGATGTCCGGATGTATTCAGAACGTAAGTTATGCGTGAAAGTGCAAACTTATGCACTTTTTAACACTTTTAGTCCCTGAATGATCCAAAAGTTTATTTTAGCATACCGAACCCCTCAAAGCCTATTTCTAAGCTATGTAAAGGATATTTATGGTATGTTTAACTTATGGTCATGTTCCGGAATGTGTGTTACTGTGACAACTCGTATTTCAAACCTACCTTGTGTAACGTCAAACGATTATGTGAAACACTATTTGAATAACATGTTATATGTGTCTTGTGTGAAACTGTGAATGTATGTTTATATGTTGCGTGACCCGATTGCACATAGCCCATTTGGCTACACAAGCCCATTCGGGCCACACACATCCGACTCGAGACCAAGAGGGGAGCCCGGTATAGGATTCGGCCCACTCCCCTTGATTCGCAAACATATACCCATTAGGGGTTTAGATTTCCTTTTACTGGCCAAACGTTTTCACACACACAAACCCTAGAACTCCTCCTCTCTCTCGTTTCCTCTTGAAGCCGGCGACAACACCACCTGGACTCGAGACCTCACGGGTTTCATCTCTAAGCCGGTTAGTGTTTTAAGTGTTTGTTGTTATATGAGTTCATGTTTGATGATGTTTTGATGGGTGTTTACAACTTTGTATGATAATCTGGGGTTCTTGAGAGCATGGTTGATTGTGATGTTAATTGTTAGTGTGTTGTTAATCGACTCACACATATGTACTAGTTAATGGTTCACACAAATTGAATGCATGATGTTAATCCAAAAGGTAACTGGAGATGCTTGATAAACCGGTCATATGTTGTAGGTTTTTTATAACTATTGCACATGCTTTGGTTCGGAGGTATTGGTAGAATATTGTTCATATGCAAGATCATTGATTTAATTGCTGATTTGATGTTCTTGAATTGATAAATAAGTATGAATTGCTGCTTTGATTTGTTTGAAACTGTTGATTGATCCGATTAAGAAACTGCCAAACTTGTTAACTGATATCACGGAAATCATGAGCTGCAAATCAGGAAATCTGTTACAATTTGCTAGTCTCGACACGGTTGCGAGTCGAGAACCCTCAGTCTCGACTCGAGACCACATCACCGACACACAACAGCACAAACTGAGGTTGCGGGTCCAGTTGCGACTCGAGACCGAACAGTCTCGACCGGACCATGACAACTCGAGACCAGCTCACTTGCGACTCGAGAACACCTCTGTTGCGACTCGAAACCTCCTTCGTTGCGACTCGAGATCTCAACACCAATATGACTCGAGACCGATAGTCTCGACTCGAGACCGACAATACTTGTTATTGGACCTGCACTGTTACAGCCCAACTGTTTGGGCCGAATACTTAGAATTGTTATCTGTTTTCTATTTCGATTGCTGATACGTTTATGTGATTTGCCATGATCATACTTGATACAATACGTGTAGAACATACGTGCTATATACGAACCTGACTTGTATAATAACCATGATAGGACGTGGTTGACCACCAAATAGCTTGATTTAACTTGTCTGTGTATCTGCCGAGCAACCCAAGGTGAGTTCACACTTTTACCAAGGCATGGGATTCCCGGGGTGTTGGGAATGGGATTTAAAGGATAAGGATGAATAGATTCATACGGATGCTATTACTAGACTACCATACCATCGTCCTCGGTTGTGCAGGATACATACGTAAAACCTTCGTATACCTAAGTTACTCACTGTCCTCAGGTTGCGAAGGACACTCACGTAAAACCTACGTGAATGGATACTCACTAATGCCTCGGTTGTGTCAGGCACTTACGTAAAACCTACGTAAACCCCCACGTACCCCTATCCTCGGTTGTGAAGGATACTTACGTAAATCCTACGTAAATTGTACGTGTTACTGTTCTCGGGATATGTAGAACACTCATGGTAACGCATAGTCTAGTGGATTAATAGCATGGGAAGCCCCCACCAATAGAAACCTATATCGGCCCAGTAGAGCCACCTGATACTCATGAACTTACTCTTATGCATTTACTTTCTGTGAACTCGCTCAACTAGTTGTTGACTCTCTGCTGCATGCCTTGCAGGACCTTAGGTACTTTTGGAGCTTGCACAAGGAGGCGCGAGTCGTTGTGGGCAAAGGATCGTGGTTAATTATTAAACACTATTGACATTTCAAACGTTATTACTTATGCTGGGTTTTCTACATTAATGCTTCCGCTATATTTACTTTGTTGGTTTTGATAAACACCTTTCGTATTGATGGATAACTTTTACTATTCAATTACATGTTCAATATGATTGGTGGCTTGATCCTGGTCATGTCACGCCTCCAAGCGGTGGTACTCCGCGTGTGGGATTTTGGGGGTGTGACAGATTGGTATCAGAGCCATTGGTTATAGAGAACTTGGTTTTAATATGGGAAAACGTTTTATTAAAACCAGACTATAACCAGAACAGTGCTCTCAACGATCGACAACGACGCTTCGCTCCATGTGCAAGACTCGACATCCTAGGTAATAAGGTTTATGTTTATTACCTGCTTGCTAGAAACGTATAGAACTTTGCTCGTATTACGCTTAGATACACATGACTTTATTACATGAGAATACCTACGTGCTTACGCTTTTCTGTCATCGCCCTACTCGCGAACCATTCTCACTTACGCTACTTTTACAATGAAGATCATGTCTGGACGAATTAACATGACTTAAGCCCAGCTAGAGGCTCTCGTTCAAGCTCAAGTTGCTGCGGCACTTGCAGCCGCACAAGCAGGAGGTATATCCTGTGGTTATAGCACACACTAGGATCTTTAGATCCTACACTCCTAAACTAGCCCTTGTAATTAAACTTTGTCCTATTCGTACACAATAGGTCAGCCAGCACAGCAACCAGTCTGCACTTTCAAGAACTTCATGGACTGTCGTCCAAGTACATTTAGTGGCACAGAAGGGGCAGTTGGACTCCTCCACTGGTTTGAAAAGCTCGAGTCTGTGTTCGAGATGTGTGAATGCCCTGAGGCTCGCAGGGTGAAATACGCCACTGGCACGCTAGAAGGAATAGCACCTACTTGGTGGAACGCCCAAGTTCAGATCTTAGGGTTGGCAGCTGCTAACGCCACACCCTGGAATGATTTCAAGGAACTGATCAAGAGAGAGTACTGCACTCGGGAAGACATCCATAAGTTGGAGGACGAGCTTTATCACTTGAAAATGACTGGGTCAGAGATCGAAGCGTATACCAAAAGGTCAAACGAACTGGCCGTGCTGTGTCCAACTATGGTGGACCCTCCAGTTAAGCGCATTGAGTTGTATCTCAAAGGGTTGGCGCCAGAGATCCAGAGCCATGTTACTTCGGCTAATCTTGATAACATCCAGGATATTCAACGCCTCGCTCATCGCATCACTGACCAGGCAGTGGATCAGAACAAACTGCCTAAACGTATCAGCGCTACTGCTACCGTTACTACTTCAGCTACTCCTGCTACTCCCAGTGACAGTAAGAGAAAATGGGATGGGGATTCCAGCAAGGGATCAGCTTCAGTTCAGTCTCAGGCCCAGCAGCGAAAGACTGACAGTTACTAGAGTCCTGGTCAGCACTCTTCAGGTAGCCACAGGCAGGGCGGATATCGAGGGAACCTCCCAAAGTGCAACAATTGCGGCAGACACCACAGTGGCCAGTGTAACAAAGGTCGCTGTCAAAGATGCCTCAAGATGGGTCATGAGGCCAAGGATTGAAGAAGCCCTCGTCCTGCAAATCAGAATCAGCAGCAGCCACAAGCACAGCAGAATCAGCAGCAGGGCAACAAGGGATGTTTTCATTGCGGTGCTGAAGGTCACTTCAAAAGGCACTGTCCTCAGCTGAACAGGAACAACAACAACAATAACAACAATCAGGGCAATGGCAACAACAACAATAACGGGGGAAACAACAACGGCAACGAGGCAAGGGGTCGTGCGTTTGTGTTGGGGCAGGGTGATGCCAGGAATGATCCCAACGTCGTTATGGGTAAGTTTCTTCTCGACAACATTTATGTTACTGCTTTGTTTGATTCGGGTGCGGATACAAGTTACATGTCTTTGAAAATGGGTAAATTGTTAAAACGTACATCAACACCTCTAAACACCAAACACGTCGTAGAACTAGCTAATGGTAAGAATTTAGAAGCCACGCAAATAGTCAGGGGCTGTAGTATCGTCTTAGCCGGTCAAACATTCTCGATCGACCTTATTCCCATAGTCTTGGGAAGTTTTGATATCGTTATTGGGATGGATTGGTTATCCCAGCATCAGGCGGAGATCTTATGCAGTGAGAAGATCATTCGCATTCCCCGTACTGGTCAAGAACCTCTCGAAGTCCAAGGCGACAAGAGTGGTGCTGTGGTTGGCATCATCTCTTTCTTGAAGGCTCAGAAGTGTCTGCGGAAGGGTCACACCACAATCTTGGCACTCGTCTCAGATGCATCAGTGAAGGAAAAGAAATTGGAAGACATTCCAGTCGTACGTGACTATCCTCAGGTGTTTCCTGAAGACTTACCTGGATTACCGCCTCATCGTCAGGTCGAATTTCAAATCGAGCTCGCTCCAAGAGCAGCACCCATAGCTCGCGCACCATATCGTCTAGCTCCATCAGAATTGGAGGAACTGTCAAAGCAGCTACAAGAGCTCTTGGAAAAGGGCTTCATTCGTCCAAGCTCTTCGTCTTGGGGAGCTCCAGTGTTATTCGTGAGAAAGAAAGTCGGTACGTTCAGAATGTGCATCGACTACCGTGAACTCAACGAGGTCACGGTGAAGAACCGTTATCCTCTTCCACGCATAGACGACCTATTCGACCAGTTGCAAGGGTCGTGTTACTACTCCAAGATAGACTTGAGATCTGGTTATCATCAGCTGAGAGTCCGGGATGAGGACGTCTCCAAGACAGCATTCAGAACTCGCTACAGTCACTACGAGTTTCTTGTCATGCCGTTCGGGTTAACGAACGCGCCTGCCGTATTTATGGATCTTATGAACAGGGTGTGCAAACCCTATCTTGACAAGTTCGTCATTGTTTTCATCGACGACATCCTGATCTACTCCAAGAGTCAGGAGGAACACGAGCAACATCTACGCCTTATTTTGGAACTCCTACGGAAGGAACAGCTGTACGCTAAATTTTCAAAATGCGACTTCTGGCTTCGTGAAGTCCACTTTCTAGGCCACGTAGTGAACAAGGATGGGATCCATGTCGATCCATCCAAGGTAGACTCGATTAGAAACTGGCCTGCACCACGTACGCCAACGGAAATACGCCAATTCTTGGGTTTGGCGGGTTACTACATACGGTTTATTAAAGACTTTTCAAAGATTGCTCAGCCGCTTACACTACTGACACAGAAGGGTGTCACATACCGTTGGGGCCATAGTCAGGAAACTGCTTTTCAGCACCTAAAGGATAGACTTTGCAGTGCACCTATCCTCTCATTGCCAGAGGGCACGGACGATTTCGTAGTATATTGTGATGCATCCATCCAGGGTCTTGGATGTGTATTGATGCAACGGGATAAGGTTATCGCTTACGCTTCGCGTCAACTTAAGATACATGAACGGAATTACACGACGCACGATTTAGAGCTGAGAGCTGTTATTTTCGCGCTCAAGATATGGCGACACTACCTGTACGGTACCAAGTGCACAATTTACACCGATCACAGGAGTCTCGAGCATATCTTCAAGCAGAAGGAATTGAACATGCGTCAACGACGATGTGTCGAACTACTGAACGATTACGAATGCGCCATCAAGTACCATCCAGGCAAAGCCAATGTTGTGGCTGACGCCCTCAGTCGAAAAGACACTCTACCTAAGCGCGTGCGAGCGCTACAGCTTACGATTCAGTCTAGCCTCCCTACACAGATACGAGATGCACAGGCAGAGGCATTGAAACCAGAAAACGTCAGGGCAGAAGCCCTATGCGGCTCACGACAGCGGTTAGAACAGAAGGCAGACGGCGCCTACTATGTAACGGGGCGTATTTGGGTCCCACTTTATGGCGGTCTACGCGAGCTGGTAATGGATGAAGCTCACAAGTCTCGCTACTCGGTACACCCAGGGTCGGACAAAATGTAGCACGACATCAGAACTACTTATTGGTGGCCTAGCATGAAGGCCCACATCGCTACCTATGTCAGCAAGTGCTTGACCTGTGCGAGAGTCAAGGTGGAATACCAGAAACCAGCAGGCCTACTTCAGCAGCCCAAGATACCGCAATGGAAATGGGAAGAAATTTCCATGGATTTTGTTACAGGCCTACCCAGATCCCAGCGTGGGAATGATACTATATGGGTGATCGTGGATCGACTCACCAAGTCTGCACACTTCCTGGCTATAAAGGAAACGGATAAGTTCTCCACTCTCGCAGACGTTTATCTTAAAGAAGTTGTTTCGAGGCACGGAGTGCCCACCTCCATCATTTCGGATCGGGATGCACGATTCACGTCAGAGCTATGGCAAGCAATGCACAAATCTTTCGGCTCACGGTTAGACATGAGCACAGCATATCATCCTCAGACGGATGGGCAGTCTGAGCGAACGATTCAAACACTTGAAGACATGCTTCGGGCATGCGTTATTGATTTCGGCAACAGCTGGGAAAAGCACCTCCCTTTGGTGGAGTTCTCATACAATAACAGTTACCACACCAGCATACAAGCCGCTCCATTCGAGGCATTGTACGGACGTAAATGCCGGTCACCTCTCTGTTGGGCAGAGGTGGGGGATAGTCAGATTACGGGTCCAGAGATTGTAGTGGACGCCACAGAAAAGATAGCACAGATACGACAACGCATGGCGGCAGCACGCGACCGTCAGAAAGCCTACGCGGACAAGCGTAGAAAGCCATTGGAATTTCAGGTCGGGGACCGGGTTTTACTTAAAGTCTCACCCTGGAAGGGTGTGGTACGTTTTGGCAAACGGGGCAAACTAAATCCGCGGTACGTCGGACCATTCGAGATCATAGAGAAAATAGGCAAGGTGGCCTACAAGCTAAATCTACCAGCTGAACTCAGTGCAGTTCACAATGTATTTCACGTGTCGAATCTGAAGAAGTGCCTGTCAGATGAGACCCTCATAGTTCCTTTTAAGGAACTCACTATCGACGAGCGGTTGCAGTTCGTTGAGGAGCCAGTTGAAATCACGGACCGGGATGTTAAGGTCCTCAAAAACAAGAGAATCCCTCTTGTTCGAGTTCGTTGGAACTCCCGTCGTGGCCCAGAGTACACCTGGGAACGCGAAGACAGGTTGACAGAAAAGTACCCCCAGTTATTCGAAACCAATGCAACCACTACTGAGGGCTGAAGCTACTACTGCGGAATTTCGGGACGAAATTCCAGATCAACGTGGGGAGGATGTGACACCCCAGGAAAACCGGTGAACGATATAACTTACCTAGCTTCCTCAGTGAGTGCATACCAAATTTCGGGACGAAATTTCTTTTTAGTTGGGGATAATGTGACAACTCGTATTTCAAACCTACCTTGTGTAACGTCAAACGATTATGTGAAACACTATTTGAATAACATGTTATATGTGTCTTGTGTGAAACTGTGAATGTATGTTTATATGTTGTGTGACCCGATTGCACATAGCCGATTTGGCTACACAAGCCCATTCGGGCCACACACATCCGACTCGAGACCAAGAGGGGAGCCCGGTATAGGATTCGGCCCACTCCCCTTGATTCGCAAACATATACCCATTAGGGGTTTAGATTTCCTTTTACTGGCCAAACGTTTTCACACACGCAAACCCTAGAACTCCTCCTCTCTCTCGTTTCCTCTTGAAGTCGGCGACAACACCACCTGGACTCGAGACCTCACGGGTTTCATCTCTAAGCCGATTAGTGTTTTAAGTGTTTGTTGTTATATGAGTTCATGTTTGATGATGTTTTGATGGGTGTTTACAACTTTGTATGATAATCTGGGGTTCTTGAGAGCATGGTTGATTGTGATGTTAATTGTTAGTGTGTTGTTAATCGACTCACACGTATGTACTAGTTAATGGTTCACACAAATTGAATGCATGATGTTAATCCAAAGGGTAACTGGAGATGCTTGATAAACCGGTCATATGTTGTAGGTTTTTGATAACTATTGCACATACTTTGGTTCGGAGGTATTGGTAGAATATTGTTCATATGCAAGTTCATTGATTTAATTGCTGATTTGATGTTCTTGAATTGATAAATAAGTATGAATTGCTGCTTTGATTTGTTTGAAACTGTTGATTGATCCGATTAAGAAACTGCCAAACTTGTTAACTGATATCACGGAAATCATGAGCTGCAAATCAGGAAATCTGTTACAATTTGCTAGTCTCGACACGGTTGCGAGTCGAGAACCCTCAGTCTCGACTCGAGACCACATCACCGACACACAACAGCACAAACTGAGGTTGCGGGTCCAGTTGCGACTCGAGACCGAACAGTCTCGACCGGACCATGACAACTCGAGACCAGCTCACTTGCGACTCGAGAACACCTCTGTTGCGACTCGAAACCTCCTTCGTTGCGACTCGAGATCTCAACACCAATATGACTCGAGACCGATAGTCTCGACTCGAGACCGACAATACTTGTTATTGGACCTGCACTGTTACAGCCCAACTGTTTGGGCCGAATACTTAGAATTGTTATCTGTTTTCTATTTGGATTGCTGACACGTTTATGTGATTTGCCATGATCATACTTGATACAATACGTGTAGAACATACGTGCTATATACGAACCTGACTTGTATAATAACCATGATAGGACGTGGTTGACCACCAAATAGCTTGATTTAACTTGTCTGTGTATCTGCCGAGCAACCCAAGGTGAGTTCACACTTTTACCAAGGCATGGGATTCTCGGGGTGTTGGGAATGGGATTTAAAGGATAAGGATGAATAGATTCATACGGATGCTATTACTAGACTACCATACCATCGTCCTCGGTTGTGCAGGATACATACGTAAAACCTACGTATACCTAAGTTACTCACTGTCCTCAGGTTGCGAAGGACACTCACGTAAAACTTACGTGAACGGATACTCACTACTGCCTCGGTTGTGTCAGGCACTTACGTAAAACCTACGTAAACCCCCACGTACCCCTATCCTCGGTTGTGAAGGATACTTACGTAAATCCTACGTAAATTGTACGTATTACTGTTCTCGGGATATGTAGAACACTCATGGTAACGCATAGTCTAGTGGATTAATAACATGGGAAGCCCCCACCAATAGAAACCTATATCGGCCCAGTAGAGCCACCTGATACTCATGAACTTACTCTTATGCATTTACTTTCTGTGAACTCGCTCAACTAGTTGTTGACTCTCTGCTGCATGCCTTGCAGGACCTTAGGTACTTTTGGAGCTTGCACAAAGAGGGGCGAGTCATTGTGGGCAAAGGATCATGGTTAATTATTAAACACTATTGACATTTCAAACGTTATTACTTATGCTGGGTTTTCTACATTAATGCTTCCGCTATATTTACTTTGTTGGTTTTGATAAACACCTTTCGTATTGATGGATAACTTTTACTATTTAATTACATGTTCAATATGATTGGTGGCTTGATCCTGGTCATGTCACACCTCCAAGCGGTGGTACTCCGCGTGTGGGATTTTGGGGGTGTGACAGTTACAGCTCAAATTGGCATACTTTCGCAGTTTGTCAAATTTAGTCCCTGTAAGCGAATTAACTTGTTTTTGCCATACCAAAGCCTTCAAAACTTATTTCTAAGTTATGTAAAGGTTATTTAAGGTATGTTAGGTATATGTTGATGTTCCAGAGTATTTTTCGCATTAAACTGAGTACGTTTACGCACCAGTTTGCGTATAATTCTCCAGAAAGCGATGTAGAGTTTAAAATTGAACAAAAGTCAAAACATGAAAAATGTAAAACATAAACAAACAAACATTGGGATCAAATAACTTTGTTTTATTGATAATTGAACTGTTCATAATTATTTCAAGCACAAATGTTACAGTCTCCCCTACTTGTGGAAATTTCGTCCCGAAATTTATTTAGGGGAAACTCGTGGAAAAAAATGCGGATACTTCGCCTTCATTTGATCTTCGCGTTCCCAAGTAAACTCGGGTCCACGTTTAGATTCCCAGCGAACCTTGACCAAAGGAATGCACTTGCGTTTAAGCCACTTGACTTCACGTTCCATGATTTCCACCAGTTTCTCAACAAATTTTAGTGTTTTATCAACACAAATTTCGTCAAGTGGTATGTGGAGGTTCTCATCAGCTAAACACCTCTTGAGATTGGACACATGAAAGGTTGGATGAACATTTCCAAGTTCAGGAGGTAACTCAAGTTTATAGGCTACCTTACCGATTCTTTCGACGATCTTGAATGGTCCAACGTATCTAGGTGCAAGTTTTCCTTTCTTCCCAAATCTGATCACACCTTTCCAAGGTGAGACCTAAGTAATACACGATCATCGACTTGAAAATCCAAGGGCTTGCATTTTAGGCCCGCGTTACTCTTTTGACGGCTTCTAGCTGCCTGAAGGTTATCACGAACTTTCTTTACCTTATCTATTGTCTCTAAAATGAGGGCGGGTCCAGTAAGCTGAGCCTCGCCGATCTCATTCCAGCAGACTGGTGAACGACATTTTCGACCATAGAGAGCCTCGAAAGGAGCCATGTTGATGCTGGAGTGATAACTGTTGTTGTAGGAGAATTCAATCAACGGAAGATGTGAATCCCAACTACCACCAAAATCTATCACACAAGCTCTAAGCATATCCTCCAGAGTCTGGATTGTTCTTTCAGATTGACCATCCGTTTGCGGATGATAAGCTGTGCTCAGATTAAGTTGGGTCCCCATAGCAGATTGCATGGTTCTCCAAAAATGAGAAGTGAAACGAGCATCTCTTTCAGAAATGATGTTCAAAGGAACACCATGTCGAGCTACAATTTTATCCACATAGATTTTAGCGAGTTTGTCAGCAGAAAAATCCTCGCGGATTGGCAAGAAATGCGCCGACTTAGTAAGACGATCAACGACTACCCAGATGGCATCATGACCTTTCTTTGTGCGCGGGAGTTTAGTAATGAGATCCATAGTAATGTTTTCCCATTTCCAAACTGGGATCTCTGGTTGTTCCAATAAACCAGAAGGACGCTGATGTTCAGCCTTAACCTTAAGATAAGTAAGGCATTTTGATACATATAAGGCGATGTCTTTCTTCATACCAGGCCACCAATACTGAATACGAAGATCCTTATACATCTTATCTGAGCCAGGATGAATAGAATAACGAGATTTATGGGCTTCATCCATAAGCAAGGTGCGGAGGTTATCTTGACTCGGGACCCACAAAACTGTAGAGGAAGGTGAAATTCTGCACACTTATACTCTAGCCGAGATCATCAAGATGACGCATGTTGATGAAAATGAGTTTAAATTTGATTTTAAAGAAGAATTGAATCAGTTTGATATCAATCAGCAGCCTGATTATCAGTATAAATACGTTGAAGAAGCTGATAACTACGACATGGTTAAAGTAAAAGATTGTAGTGACAAAGAACAGTGTGAGAATGTGAATGTTGATACTTCTAACTTTCCGACGCTTGCTGAATTCTTCAGTCAAGCAAATGAAGATGAATTAAGAAGGAAAGTTGCAGAAAGTGTGAAGAATAAAAGTTTTAATGAAATGTCGAAAGAAGAGCAGCGCGAAGAACGTAAGAAATGGTTTAGAAAAGATACTGAAAGAAAATTCAAAAGACCGTTGAAGTACTACAAAAGAGACAGAGATGTTTCCTTGGGAGATATCATCAGTTGGGGGGTATTTGCCACAAGTAAACGCTTATGCAATTCGAAGAGAGTTTGGCGTACAGTACTTCGAATATATTCAAGACATAATGTCTTTACCCTTGTGGGATGTCAAATAATTGCCAAAGGTCAGAACATTGACTAATCCTGTCAGAGAGCGTGATATGCCTACATGGGGTTTAATGAAGTTTGAAGCGTTCAAATATTTTAAACACTAGAAGCCACATTATCCGAAGAAAGTGAAGCAGGTGGATCCAGTCACAGGCATAGACGAAACAGTCTTGCTAATCAAGAAGCCCAGAGTCATAAAGAATATTCCATAGCCAAAAATGGAACAGGATTTTCACAAAGGGTTTTTATGTTGGGTGTATAGCTGTATGTCGACTAAAGCGGTGATTACATACAAAGTGGAGAATGAAGTCAGATACATTCACTTGTATGATCCAATGTGGATAGTGAACTGCTCGGCGAAGGATATTGAGTGTTTATTTGTGAACAAGATTGGTTACGAAGCTGAAGACAAAGATCAAGCTCTGTAATTTCAAAAGGTAGCTACTATCTGCTTTCAGAAAGGAATCAATTCTGAGAATGTGTGGTCATCAAGATGGAGAAAGATTGAAAAAGAGGAGGCTTTGAAAGATGAAAAGGAGAGAAAGGAACGTGAAGGGAATCGAGGTAAATGGATGAAGATGCAAGCTGAAGAAAAACTGAAAGCTGCTAAAGAGAATGAAAAACTGAAGAGTTTGTTGAAGAGAAAGCCGAAGCAGAGAGAGGAAAAGTTCAAGTCTCTTTGAAAGGAAGTTTTGAAGACAGACTGACTGAAGGCTGCGGCAATATCCAAGGGGGAGTTTGTCGGTACACAATGTCTATCGCCTACGTCATCAGTCTAGGTCGTGTCGTTTGAATGTAATAGGTGTTAAAGTGTAAAAAGTTAAGTTTATTTGTATTGTAATCCAATTCGCACGAAGTGGCATAATTGAATGCCAGGTCGCACGAATTAGAGTTGTCCAATTCGTGCGAAGTGGTGCTGTCATTACGTGCAATCTGGAAACCCTATATATAGGGGTCTTGTGTTTTCCATTAGTAACATTCTGGTGAAATCTCTCATGAAGTGCTGTCAAATTCTCTGAATGTATTAACGTCTAATATCAATGGAAAACCTGTTTTAAGTGTATTTCTCTGCTTCTACTCACATTCTAACACCGATTCAAGGTTACTAGATTGTTTCCGCCTCTCTAGTGACTTGATTTAACTCGGACCGACTCGTATTTGATCGAATCTCGATCCTACAATTTCTCTGGAACCTTGTACTTTTCAACAATTTCAATGAGAATGTATACTTTGAACGGTGTCTACGTTGTTGATCTTACTCCTACAACACAATTGGATTCCGCACAATCTTGGTGATTGCAGATCTGACCTAAGCGAGTTCAATCGAACCGAATTCCCGGTCCTGACAAGTGGTATCAGAGCTTGGAGGTCGGATTCGGAGAAGATCTACAACAAACTGAAAGAGATTCGACCGATTTCAGAGATCTACAGCCGATTCTGTTAGTGCGTTATCTGTCTATCGCCTCCGTCAATCTAGTCTGTAGCAGAAAACCGAAGAAAATGAGATTTATAGTGTTATATTTAGTGTTACTTAGTCAAAAAGGCAAGGTGGCATAACTGTAATTAATGAGATTCCTCATTAAGTGCCTTGGCCTATAAATAGGAGGCTTATGCCTTAGGTTTAGAACTTTTGCCATTTTCACAACTTGGAGAGCTAGAAGCTAGAGAGAGAAAGCTAGAGAGAGAAAGTTCGTTATTCGTGATTCAGGTGCTGTACATTTTCAGATTCGTTAATAGAATCACGTTTATATTACATCACGTGAGTTAGCTCGCGTTCGTGTACGGATTCCGCACGTCACACGTTCGATTACGCAATCGTTTCGGAGTCAAACCAGTCCTAACAAGTGGTATCAGAGCAGGAGCTCGATTGCACTGATCTTTCACACGATTTCGCACAGGATTTCATCAGAATCAGATCCGATTTCATCTTCTTCTTCATCTTTTTCATATTTTTTACAGTTTTTACTGTTTTCGTCGAATTGAACAGGTTTTCACGGTCCGTTTCAGCTGATTTTTGGATATGTTGTGCGCGTATACTTGATCTACAACCCTACCAAGTTTCAAATCGAAACTCCTAGTCGTTTAGGAGAAATCGAAGGATTTCAGTTCGTCTTTGCATAAAGTTGCAGGTCCGCTGCACATTATTCGTTTGGTTCGCTTTTTCGAACAGGTTTGGTTCGCTTATTGGTCAATCAGGAGATTCGCTCATTGTGTAACAGTTGGTTCGCTCATAGCTCATAGAATAATGGTTGTGGTCCGCTTATTAGTCACTTAAATAGGTCCGCTCCAACTGCTTTTAAATCAATGGTCCGCTTATTAGTCACTTAAATTAGGTTCGCTTTTTAGTCGTCTTCTTCATAAAGTCTGCTCTTGTGACATAAATCGGCCCAATGCATGTGATAAAGGTTTTGAGTAGTCAACAAAGGTCTGTGCATCTTGAATAACTTTTAGCAGTAATCACGTGTTCATTAATAACATTGTCGGACCAATTAATCTGAATATGAAAATTGTCGTTGCTGTCTACTAGTTGCCGTTTTGTGGCCCATGCGCAGAAGTTGCCGCCCAATTTAAATGTTTAGCCCTTTGTTGCACCGCCATACAGTTGCTGGCCCAATCAAAGCAATCAATGTTTGATTAATTGTCGGCTGTTAGTTGATATAAGAAAGTGGATCTGTTGTTGTTTGTTACATATGGCCAATCACAGTCCATTCATCTTAAAGGTCCAATAAGAGATACCATAATTTGCCGCCCAAAAAAATTATCATCCAATCACTGTCCAACATTGCCGCCCACTATCGTTTGTGGCCTAATCCCGGTCCTTGTTACACCGCCCCACTATCAAAAGTTGGCCAAATCACAATTGTTGTTTAAGTGTGTTTGGTTGAAGTATGTTTTTGTTTTAAGCCCATGGTCACCGCCTCACGTTATATAAAAAGCCCATATCTTGTTAGTTTTATGTTGATTGACAGTCAATTTGAAATGAGGCTTAGTGGAACTTGAAAGCCCAAATTATCGTATCGGCCCAAGTTCAAAGTTTATTAGTTCAAAAGAGGGGGCCAGTTCAACTCGCACAGGTTGATCATTCAAAGGTTCAGTTCGTACAAATTCAAATTTGTTCCAGGTTGTGTGGTTTTGCCGGTTCATAGCTTTTCGTACGGTTTGAAATTTTAAATCCCAGTTTGCATCAAGTTCAGTTTGCACGGTGTGTCAATCTACAGTCTGCTCAGTCTGTCAACCTTCAATCTCGCACAGAATATTCACCAGTTCGAGTATTTTGTTTCGGTTGTTTGATAGTGTTTGAACTGATAAAGTGTTTGTTTGTTTTGTTTAATTCAGGTAATTGAAGAAATTCACATCATGGGTGAGGAATTCTACAACACGTTTTTCAACGCGTTCACATCCGAATCGTCTGAGGTTACAAATGTTACACCAAAAACCATCACGAAGGCGATCAACGAGAACATCAAGCATGATAAGTTTTATGGAACGCAATCAAAACCACCAACTCTTGAAAGCATTGAGGATTATACCTGGTGGAAAGAACGGTTCATCAACTGGGCGAAAGCGTATGCCCATGAAAGCTGGTTTTGTCTGGAGTTTGGATATGAAAGGCCAAAAGATGACAAAAACGAAGATCTACCGTTCAAGCAACTTTCCAGAGAAGAAAGATCTGAGTTTGCAGCAGAACAAAGAATGGTTGCTTTGATCCAGTCAGCAATCAGAAATGATATATTTGCTTTGCTCACTCATGATGGATCGTCAAAGTCAGTTTAGGAAGCTTTACGAGTTAAAGCTGAGGGGGGAAAACAGATTAGAAAAAATAAAATTGCTTTACTCAAAAAAGAATTTGATCTGTTTGATAATATAAAATCAGAGACAGTGAGACAAATGATCGAGAGATTCTGTCACCTTAAAATCAAACTTGAACGTTTTAAAATTGATAAAACATGAGAGGAACTTATCGATAAAGTCATTGAAGCGTTACCACGAGCAGATCAGTGGCAAACGTTTGTTTTTATCTTAAAAAATGATGCTTGATTCTTTGTTTGAAAAGATTGAAAGTCATGATCTGGAGTTACAAAAGCAGAACAAGATGACTGGTTCTTCACATCAACAGAATGTGGGCTTGTATTACAAAGGCAGTGTACCTTCTGATAAAGGCGTTGGTTCACCAAAAACAGCATTTAGTGGTGAAAAGATGAAAGAGCCACAAACAACGTCAACAAGTCATCATTCTGGATATCATTCATCTTCACAGTCAAATTCTGATGAATCTGAAGAGATTCTTTGCAACATTGCTCTTAAACTGAAGAATTTTCCTACAATGAGTATCAATGCAGCAAAGCAGCAAATGAGTTTCCTTGCATCGGTTCTGGAGTCATATGAAGGTCTTGTAGCTGGCAAAATTGGAAACTCCGAATTGACCAAAGAAGACTACGACCAGATTGATCCGGAAGAAATGGAACTCATTGACATCCGTTGGTGTTTAGCTAGTTGTATTCGTCGCGCTCAGAGGTATATGGAGATTACCGGAAAACAATCGCTTAGAGGTGCATCAACAAAGCTTGGATTCGACAAATCCAAAGTGACCTGCTTCAGATGCAAGCAAAAAGGTCATTTCAAAAGAGAATGCAGAAATTCTGAAGTTGCTGAAGGAAATGAACGTCGTTTTAACGATGATTACTACCGAAAGGCGATCTACCATCGAAGCAGAGAAGATCCGAAACTGATTGAAGATAAACCCAAGTCAAGGGCTTGTGCGGTCTTCCATGAGGACGAAGGATTTGATTGGAGCCAGATTTGTCCAGAAGAAGATCGGATTGATTATCGATGGAAGATTAGAACAAAGGATGATGCAGAAACTATTTCAAAGAAACACGATTATTATGCCTTTGTTTCTGAGATTCAAGATGAAAACAAAGACAAAGACACTGCTGAAATTCGTGAAGAAAAAGTTGAAATAAAAGAAAGAACTCGAGAAGAGATTTTGAGTGAGAAGACTTACAAAGAATGGAACGTGGTCCACAACAGAATGGATGACATGCAGGAAGAATATGAGAGTGCTGTCAGCAACAGAAGATGGGATAAGAAGAGAGAATGTTACTACAACAGAGAAGGTGAACCGGTTGTTCCAAAGAAAGACATCATTTTTGATGATGTTCTTCTTGTTGTCCCGTTGAGAGCCGAATACTACAGAAGGGTGATGAAGGATGATGCATATGTTAAACAGTATGAAAAAGATATCAGATATGCTATGCTGTCATGTTTGAGAAAAAGGGATGAGGAAAGAATGAAGAAAAATGTTGAAGAGATCGTGAACAATCTGAAGAAGGTTGCTGAAGAGGTTGAGTCAGAAGCTGTTAAAGTTGAAGTTGTGCAAGAAGCTGTTACTGAAGAACAGCAAATTGAAGAAGAAGTGAAGAGAGAAGAAAAGAATGAGAATGAGAAAGATGGTGATGATGGTGATGAAGTCAGTATTGAAGAGAAGCAAGATAATGCTGAGATGAAGCAGGCAAAAGATGCTGAAAACACCGAGGTGCCAATCACGGAGGTACATTCTAATTCTGAAGTCTTAAAATCAATTGAACAGTGCAAGAAATGCATGGAACCATGCAGAGCTTGTACTGACAAAGATGAGCAATTCAGAACAAGAGAACTTGAATTCATAAAAATCGAAAACATTTTCAAAGAAAAATGCAAAGAGATGTTAGAAAAAGAAAAGGTTTTTAACGAAAAAGATGAAAAACTTTCAGGAAAATGTACAAAGCTAGAAAAAGAAAATGAAGTTTTGAAAGAAGATGTTTTGAAAATGAAAAATGAATGTTCACAAAAAGAAAATGTGGTTCTAGAAATGAAAAAGGAATATGACTCAATGAAACTATCACATCATGTTATGAAAGAGTCATATGATAAAATAAAAGACGAAATGAAATATGCTCAATCTAGAATGAATTATCTTTCTGAAACAACTAAAGAGCTTAAACGAATGTATGCTATAAAACAAGATGTTGTTAATTCCTATATTGAAGATGTTGCTAAGCTAAAGCGACAGATTGCTGATTTAGAGCAGGATAACAACAAGTTAAAAAGTTACCATGTGTCGTCATATGTGCTTGAACGAATTTTCAATATAAAACCGGGTGATGGTGAGTCTGAGCAGAACAAGAAAGGCATTGGCTCAGAGTTTCATCAAGTTCCACCACCGGAAAAGTTTGCATTTTATGATGAGGAAAAGGTCGAAAAAGCTTTCAACATGGTAGACCAATTGCCAGACAACATTGATATAACCTATTCCAAATCTGATGATTCTCATGATTCAGATGTGGTAGGTAAAGTCGTTGAAAGTGTGTTGAAAGAAGAGTCGGTTGATACAGGTAAATCTGAATCACAGGATGAAGATGAAGGAAATCTTCATGATGCATATCTGAAAAACACAAAATCCGAGAAAAATTTGAATGATGATTCAAAGGGATTGGTTTATACTATGATTGGATCGGACAAATTATTCTTAGATGTTGTATTCCCGATTCAGAATGTGATTTCAGAAAAAGTTGACAAAGTTTTCAAAATGGTTGAGATAGAGAAGTCTGAGATTTCAAAGTTTGTCGGTAAGAGTCGTAAAGGTTTGTATAACAAACCTGGTTTCAAAAAGAAAAATATGAAGGCTGGGTTGGGTTATAAGAAGAAACAACATTGGAACAAAAATGAGACGACAAATTATCAGACTAAAATGAGTTTTGTTCAAGGAAACAGTTTGGAAACCACAAGTTACTGTTCAAAACCAAAGTGTTCAAAAAGATTCACATTTTTACAAACGTGGTACACCGAAAGGTCAAACATGGAGTGTTAAGAAACATGTTGATTCGGTAAAAGATGAGAAAGTTGAAGTTAAAATTGAGAAAGTTTTTGTGAAAAATGACAATGAATTTCCAGCATTGAATGAAAATTATTGTATTGAACTGCCTAAGGTTCAACAGACCTGGGCTAAATTGTTCAAGTAATTCAATTAGTTGAATGTGCAGGTGCTCAAGAATACTGAAGATTGTGAGATTGAAAGTTGGAGCAGCCTGGCACATGAAGAGGAAGCAGAGGCTGCTGGACCCTGTGTTGGTTGAAACAGGGAGTTTATGTGTTTTCTGTACATAAATAAACAATATTTCAAAATCCTAAAAATTTGAAAAATTAAAAACCAAAAATATGTTTTTAGTTTGTTAAAAATTGAAAAACCAAAAATATGTTTGTTTTTAATTTTTGTCAAAAACAGAAAATTACAAAAATATGTGTTGATTGAATATGCCGAAACCCTCACGGCTGAACAAACATGATTACGTTCATCAGATTGAAAAACAGTTTTCAAACTGTAAAAATCAATGTGTTGTAAATCATGGGGGTAATTACTGTTTTAGTGTAATTCAGTGCATAATTAGCAGAACATGGATGGCGAGACAAAGCTATCAGTGTCGGTTATCAAATTTCTTTAATGGTTTTGCATTTTAGGGGGAGAAAAATTGTCAGAAAATACAAAAACATTAGAAAATTTGAAAAAGCCAAAAACATGATAAAATTCAAAAATTTGAGTGTTGTGTAAAAAGAGGAAATGATAGTACATCAGTAGACAGTTACAGTATGCTAAAGAATTGTAATGATTAAATAGCGTTAAACAGTCTCACTGATGATATGTCGATAGGTTTTTATACACTTAGTAAACTTTTTCGGGATATAAACCTAAAATCAAACTTACTTATTTCGTGGGGAACACTACTTGGATATATAGGTAACCCCTGAAATCTCGTTTGAAAGGTCTCGTATTCTGATATACTAGGTTTTTATACTCAATGATGTCTGGGGTATTATTCCTGGACTTCTGCTGAATGGAAGTGCTGACCTAGTCCTTGGATAATACTTTCACCGAATGCTTGAAACACAGCATAAACCCTCAGCATGCAGATGAAACAATAAAATTGATAGTCGCTGCTGTTGTAACTAAAAGATCCTCTAAAGGGGACATACCGAAAAGTCGAAACTGATATCTCTCTGCGCATACAGAAGTATCGACCTGAGATCCCTCAGTCCTCACATACCTAATTTATGTACAGATATCATTGTAGTATTAATCATCTGTAAGACTGAATATTGGGATTCTTGATACGGGAGTATATTCAAGAGGTGGGACACATGAATGAGTTTAAGTTCTTAAAACATCTAACTCGTATCCTGAATCAGTTGAAATTTGTATGAAAATTTAAATGGATCAGTATATTGACAATCTAAGTGAATTGTTTAATTCTTAATGTGTAACTAAGCTCAACGGTACTTGTGACTTGTCAAAGACTGATATGATCCTCTGACACATACTCAAACAAAAATATTGTCTGTAAATATGTGTGTACATATTTCTTTACTGCTTTATATTTTCAGAAAATACAAAAAGATTTTGATTTCTGCTTTATTTTCGATAAACCGATGTCTGAGTTGCTGAGTTTCAAAATCTAAGTAAGCTGATTGTGTTTCTGAAAATAAAACAAGTTCATTAATTTGTTACTTGAATTAAAATCAAAAATTTCAAAAACAGTTTGTAATATCTCCATGGTCATTAGTTTGGACTTGGAAGATTAACTGTGAGGGAGTTGGATTCTTTAACATTGCCAAATCTATAAAGTTTGTTGATAGGGGGAGTGAATTAGAGAATTTGATTGATAATTTCAAAATGATTGTTACTTATAAATGTCTGAGTGTTGCAGATGTTATATCAGACTACGATCCCGAAAGCCGAGTCTAAGGGGGAGTCTGAAGACGAGCTCAACGCAAACGGAAGCGTACAAAGAGCCAGGTATCATTCCTGGAAGAACTTGTAACCAGAAAGCAAGGTGTCAATCCCAAAGCACGGAAGCTTGACGAAAGGGGGAGCCTGACGAAGAAAAGAGTCTACAGAAAGGGGAAGCTGAAGCTGAAGACAGATCCACCGGGATTCTGTTTGAGCAAGGGGGAGTCTGTGTAGCTGAGGATGCTAAAGCTTCAAGAAGACTCAGAGAGAGAGAAAGAAAAGGCGCTACGAGTTTGACTACAGATTGACTACAGCAATATCCAAGGGGGAGTCTGTTAGTGCGTTATCTCTCTATCGCCTCCGTCAATCTAGTCTGTAGCAGAAAACCGAAGAAAATGAGATTTATAGTGTTATATTTAGTGTTACTTAGTCAAAAAGGCAAGGTGGCATAACTGTAATTAATGAGATTCCTCATTAAGTGCCTTGGCCTATAAATAGGAGGCTTATGCCTTAGGTTTAGAACTTTTGCCATTTTCACAACTTGGAGAGCTAGAAGCTAGAGAGAGAAAGCTAGAGAGAGAAAGCTAGAGAGAGAAAGTTCGTTATTCGTGATTCAGGTGCTGTACATTTTCAGATTCATTAATAGAATCACGTTTATATTACATCACGTGTGTTAGCTCGCGTTCGTGTACGGATTCCGCACGTCACACGTTCGATTACGCAATCGTTTCGGAGTCAAACCGGTCCTAACAGATTCTACTCGAGATTTCATCATTTCTTTCATCTATTTCTCTTATTTCATCTTATTTCAGACTTTTCTCATCTTAAACTTTTTAAAATCCAAAATTAACTGAGATTTTACGGATAAAATGGCCTAAAAATCACACATACTGTGCGCGATACACTATAGAACAATCCTACAAAGTTTAATAGCTAAATTCAAACAAAATCGTATCAAGATCTGTCAAAAACCATGAATTTTTGAACGAACTGTGCTAACGTCATCGCCCATCCGATCGGATAGCCATCCGAACGGATTGTGTTGTTACTATTTCAAGTTCTTGACTGTTGCTAACGTCATTGCCCACCCGATCGGATAGCCATCCGACCGGATTGAGTTCTTGTTGTTTAAGATTTGAGACTGTTTGCTAGTTGGTGTCCATCCGATTGGATAGCCTTCCGAACGGATAGCCATCCGACAGCTTGACCCATCTGACACTTGTCCATTCGATCAATTTCATTCGGATAGCCATCCGAACGATTGGTCATTCGTTCAATTGTTTTTATGTTCATTCAGTCAAGTTTAACCGTGTGTGATATTTTTCAGGAAATTGCAATCATGAGTGATGAATTTCTGAACCCATTCGGTGACATATTCGCTTACAACATCAACGGAGTTACATCGTCAGATGCGAATCCTAAGACAGCGACAAAAGCGATATCAGACTCGCTTAGCGAGGACAATGCCTACGGGACGCATAATAAAACACCAAAGCTTATGGATATTGAAGACTACAATTGCTGGTCTAAACGATTCGATAATTGGTTTAGAGCGTTTGCTTTTGAGAGTTGGAAGTGTGTTAAAAATGGATACAAGAGTACAAGAACTGATTCTGAGAATTTACAAGATGATGAGCAAGAAGAATTCATGGCTGAACAAAAGGCTATTGCATTGTTATACCAATCTGTTAGGGATGATATTATTTCCTTGATCGATTACGAGAATGCGAAAGAATTGTGGAGTGCGTTAGAGAAAAAGTGCACGGGAGGAGAAGAGATCGTTAAGAGCAAGAAGTCATTGTTGAAAAAGGAGTTTGATCTGTTTGCCTGCATGAAAAACGAAACTGTTCGTTAGATGATAGAAAGGTTTTGCTACTTGAAAGCCGAAGTGGACAGATTCGGTATTAAAAAAGATCAAGAGGAGATTGTTGACAAGTTGTTTGAAGCATTACCAAATGAACACGATTAGCATTATTTTGCATTGGTGCTAAAGAACACAAAGCCCATAATGGATTTTACACTCAACTGGTTGATAGAGAAGCTGGAAGGGCACAAGCTAGAGATTAAAAAGATGAACAAAGTTAAAAATACAAATTATCAACAGAATGTGGATTTGTACTACAGAGGAAGTATGATTTCCAAAGCCTCATCACCAAAGACAGCCTTTGTTGGTGCATATGTCCGTCGACTTCATCTTGTATCGAGTCTTGTAATAGAATTGTTAGATTAAGTCACGTAGTTCGAGAAAAATGGAAAACAATCATGAAATGGCCAGTCCACACGAACTGACCAGTTCACACAAACTGGCAGAGCCAATTCATGCGAAGTGACCACTTCCTATGAAGTGGCCAGTGGCAGTTTCATGGGGATTGGATCTAGTATAAATAGGTGACTTGAGATTTCATTTGTAACTTTGCAATTCCAGTAGCGAAGCTCTGATGAAGTATCAGATCGATCTGTAACTTTGTTAAATCAATACAAACGACAATTAAACTACTTCTACATGCAAATCAAGCTGATTCAACATCAAAACTTTTGTTTCCGCCTCTCGTTTTGATCAAGAACTCTTCTGATCGACTCATTTGATCGATTCAACGATCCTACAAGTGGTATCAGAGCTCAGGAGGAAGAATTCTTACCGTTTCAGCTTGTTTTCATCGAAAATTCTCACTTCTACTCATTCTTTTACACTTTTTCATCAAATTAACTAAGATTTCACAGTTAAAATGATCTGATTTCTTGATATATCACGTAAAACACTGGTTTAATCAATCCTTGAAAGAATTAGAACTAAAATCGACCTAAAACATGATCAAATTTGACAAAAACCCATCAGTTCGTTCGAGAATAGCTCAGATCGTGTGAAAAAACCTCCAGTTCGCACGAAATCACGCTTCAAGTCGTTTGAAAGTGTAGTCTATTCGCACGTAGTGGTCAATTCATTTGAGATTGTTATTCAGGTCGTGCGAAGTGGTAAAATAATCATCAAATCATTTGAAAGTCAACAATGTCTAGCACAATTATATTTCATGCAGCTCAGTTAAGTTCTCAGCTTTAATGATGTCGGTTCAATAGAATTAAGCTTTGAATTAAAGAGTGTCGGCCATTATAGTTTTCACGTGAATTCTATTATCTCGGTCCAATCAGCAATTGATGACTATTAAAGTTGTCGGTGTTAATTGTCAGATTACATGAGACGTTGATTTCATCGAGAAGTGTCAGATACACTAGGTATAAGAACGGTCCAATTGCATTTGTCCTGAAGGTCCAATAAAAGTTGTCGCCCCATGTGACTTCATATAACTGCGGCCCAATGAAGATTGAATTTGTTTAATTGTTATCGACCATTACTTGAAAGCCCATGTGAAGATTAGTGCTTGTTATCATTTCACATTTCAAACAAAATGTCTTCGGCCCATGTGATTGGTTTATCTAGAGGCCCAATAGAATTATGATTTCAATTGATATTGTCGGCCAATTGTTTCTGCTAATATCAATTTGCATATGATTTTGTAGTGCTAATATCAATCAAGTGGTGATTTACGAAGTGCACCCCAGGTTGCACGAGATTAGTACAGGTCACACGAAATCAGTCCAGGTCGCAGGAAATTCTGAACCAAATCGTTTAGGGTGGAACTAGTTCACACGGTTTGATTTCAGGTCCCTTGATTTGAACTCAGTTCCAGGTCGCTTGAAAGTTTCTACAAGTCACACGAAGTGACCAATCCATTTGAGAAGTGACCTGCTCATTCCCAGTTTGTACGAGGTGTTTAGGTTGTAAGTCAGATCGCACGGATTGAGAAAAGGGTCCAGTTTGAGCTGATCAGATTGTGTGATTCTATTCCAGATCACCCAAACTGTGTTTTTGCTAAAATTGTTGAGTTCACTTCGTACGAAGTGATTAGTTCATATCGTTTTAAAACTCCAGGTCGTTTGAACTTCAAACCGTTTGTAGTTCAGGTTGTTTTAAACATTCAGTTCGTTTGAGTGTCCAATTCATTTGAAAATCCAGTTCGCGTGGAGGTTCAGCTCGTGTAGAAGTCAATTTTGTTTAAAAGTGAAATTCTTCAAAAACATAGAAAATTTTTCTAAACTATTTTTTCAAAGTCTAAAATGGATAACCAAGAATTTTATAACGTGTTTTTCGGAAATGGTATGCCTGCTCAGACTCCAGCGAGTATTGCACAGAACGTAAACATGGAGAACGAGCTTGGGAGTGCTATAATGAGAAAGAGTAAAAAGGCGTTAGTTAAAAAGAAGTTTGATATCTTTACAGCTATCAAGGGAGAGTCAACAAAAGAGTTGATCGAAAGGCATTGTCATTTGGTTGTAGAGATGAAGCGTTTGAACATTAACAAAACAGATGAAGAGTGGGTTAACAAGTTTGTTGGTGCACTACGTCTGTCGACTACGTCTTGTATCGAGTCTAGTGGTGTATAGGTTAGAACAGGGCACGAAATCCAAGAAACATGTGATAGGAGAGGTTTTCGCTCATGTGTATCTATAGGGTTTCGCTTATGTGTCAATGCCCTAGGTTTCGCTCATATGTCAATCATATGGTTTTGCTTACTTGTCAGTAGAGGGTTTCGCTCATTTGAACATGTACGTTGGAGCGAAACCTGTTAGTCTATAAATAGGTCATATGAGCGAAACCACATATATAGTTGTAGGTGTTCTCTTTCGGTTAGCCACGAAGTGCTGCCGAAGTGTTGTCAGGGCTTGTAAACGCATTCAAGATTAATACAACAGCAATTTAAAGTGAATCTAGCTGAAATCGCACCAAAGCATTAGTTTCCGCCTCTTGTTTTGGATAGGAATTCTTCTGATCGACTCGTTAATGCTCGAAAACGATCCTACAAGTGGTATCCGAGCTCAGGAGGAAGAGTTCTTGCCATTTCAGCTGCATTTATTCTGATTTTCTACACTTTCTTCAAAATTTTAAAAATTTTTCACGGTAAAACCAGCTCAAATTCACACACAACACTCGGAATCATGCATTAATAAAACCTTGAAAATTTCAAAGCTAAAATCGACCTAGAACTTAGGATTTTCGAGGTTTCGCTCTTATGGACTCGTGAAAATGATGATGTCATCAGTGGTTTTGCTCATAGTTCATGTGACAACTCGAATTTCCAAGATTTCTATTTCGCATTTGTTGCACGTTCATTTATTATTTAGTTGTTTACTTGCACAATTGATTGCTATGGAATTGTATACGTTTTGATGCAATGAATCGTATAGTGTGATTGTGCATGGTTGTTTGTTAATTGTGAAAGACTTGGTAAATATATGAACTTGGTGGTGAAACTATGAAATTGCTATGAGATGGTGTGCATGTGTAAAATATGATACTTAGGGAGGTAGAGGGTAATTAGTGAAATCCTAGAGATTCTTAACCCTAATCCCTTGTTCACTAATCATTTTCACAAGAAACCAAAACACGTAGTTCACATTCTCTGGCAATCATCACCAAATCATTGGCAAGACATTCATCACTTTTGTTTCCACATTCTCTCTAGAATCATCCAAGGTAAATTGTTAATGATTGATTGTTGTTTTTATTCTTGATTGTGTGTTTCATGAAAACCCTAGTTCATCATATGCTATTCTTTGTTAATTGATTCTGATTTATTGTGAAAGAATGTTATTGATTGTGTAAACATTGCTAGATGATTAAGATTCTTGATTTAGATGATTGTTTTGTCAAACTATTGAAGATTTAATTGGTTCTACATTAAGAAGTATGATTTAGGGTTTCACGATTGCACGAAAACTAAAATGTAACTGATACAATCTCATGGAACAGGAAGATTCGTATGTTTAATTAGTTGTCTGAGGATTGTGAATGAACATTGTCTGAGTTTTGTTATGTAGATACATGTTGTCCGAATTTTACATGCTTGTTAAAGGGGTCCGAGTTTTTGCCTTGTGAGATAAGTCCGAGCTTTGTGTCATGAATGAGTTCTTTAACACATGAAGGTCCGAGTTTTATAAGATGTAATGGTCCGAGTTTAATGCCCAACATACGTCCGACTTTGTTTATGGGCTTGAGAGGTCCGAAGTTTACAAGGGTGGATGGTGGTCCGAACTTCTGAATAAACCCTATGTAGTCCGAGTTTGTGGGTTGTGCTTAGTCCGACCATTACACCCTTGAAAGGGGTGGTCCGAGTTTTATGACAACACTCCCATGTCCGAGTTTCAACCCCAAACCCCCACATGTCCGACTTTTGACCCCATGTCTTCCTGTCCGACCTTTTGAGCCCCAAACCCCCTCACATGGTCCGAATTCTTAACCCCCACACACATTGGTCCGAGCTTCATAAGGGGGTGTGATACTGTCCGAGTTTTGGGAGGGGGATTGTTGGTCTGATGTGATGTTAACCCTGTTATTTGCACCTTGTTATTTGCACGTAAACCCTGTTCATTATGTAACGTAGTTAATCATGTAAACATTATCTTTACTAAGTTGTGAACTCTAATTACTTGTTAACTCTCTTAAGTTAACTAGTGCAGTTAAGTCAATATTCCTGTTACATGTGTTAACGGTGTTAAGTGTTAACCACGATAAGTGTAATAGTTCTGCGAAAACATGTTATCTGGTTAAGCATGATGATCTTGTTAAACACGACGACCCTGTTAATTGTGTTACTGAATAACCTTGTATGTATTAACCAAGAACACTATCGTATGTGATTCATGATGTTAATTGTCAAACGCTTTGTGATATAGATTACCTACGTATTAATACGAACCTGAACTGATTTATTACACATGCATACAATAGGACTTGACTGATTACTTGTGAGTGCATAACATAGCATACCGAGCAAACCAAGGTGAGTTCATACCCTTACTAAGGCATGGGATTCCCAAGGGCTTGGGAATGGGATTGAAGGAATGAGATTGACTAGATTCGTACATACACTGTTGCTAGACTACCATACCATCGTCCTCGGTTGTGCAGGACACATACGTAAAACCTGCGTATACTTATGCTACTCGCTATCCTCGGTTGTGAAGGATACTCACGTAAAACCTACGTGAACTTATACTCACTACTGCCTCGGTTGTGTCAGGCACTTACGTAAAACCTACGTAAACCCCCGCGTACCCCTATCCTCGGTTGTGAAGGATACTTACGTAAAACCTACGTAAACTTGTACGTATTACTGTTCTCGGGATATGTAGAACACTTATGGTTACGAATACTCTAGTGAATATACAACATGGGAAGCCCCCACCAATAGAACGTACTATCGGCGCAGTAGAGCCACATGTTATACACGAACTTACTATTACGCATTTACTTCTTGTGAACTCGCTCAACTAGTTGTTGATCCTCTGTTACATGCCTTGCAGGTCGTTAGATACATGGAGCTTGCACAGGGAGGAGTTGGTCGTTGTGGGCTTGGATCGTGATTGTCTTGTTAAACACTTATGACATTTGATACTTTATTATGATGGGTTTTATTTATACGCTTCCGCTAAACAATGATAACTTACTTACGTTTTGGAACACCTTTCATATGGATTTGGTTTGGTTTAATGGTAATTATTGTTACTATATATATTGTTCTATATGATTGGTGGCTTGATCCTGGTCAGTCACGCTCCCAAGCGGTGATACTCCGCAGGTGGATTTTGGGGGTGTGACAGTTCACACGAGATCTCGCTCATAAGGTCATTTTTCAGTTTTGGTTTCGCTCCAAGGATTAAGCTAGTTTCGCTCTTGTGACCATCAAGAGTAGTTTCGCTTATTGTGACACTTGTAGTTTCGCTCCAGAGGCACTTAGGGGTTTCGTTCATACAACACTTTGGAGGTTTTGCTTATTGTAACACCTGAGGTTTCGCTCCAAGATCACTTAAGGTTTCGCTTTTGTGACAACAAGCAGGTTTCGCTTATTGTGACAAGCAGGTTTCGCTTATTATGTCACCTTGGGATTTCGCTTTTGCAACATTCAGGGTTTCGCTCTAAGGGTCAATTATACCTAAGCTTGGAAATTTGTGAACTTGTGAACTTTGTACAATGGACAACGAATTCTATAATGCCTTTGCTAGTCCGATCACAATCACGCAAAATGCTTTACTTGAAAACGAAACCGGGACGTCTCAGAAACCGCCTAAACTCATGGATATTGAGGATTACAACGCATGGTCCGAACGGTTTGGGAATTGGGTTGAAGCTTATCATTTGGATGCGTGGGAACACACTGAGGAACCATATGTTAAACCCACAACAAATGGTGTATAGCAAACAATCAGAGAAATAAGTACGGAAGATAAAAAGAAATATCAAGATGAGAAATTGATGCTGAGTCTGCTTCAGCAAGCGATAAAAGAAGATATCTTGATACTGCTTCAACATGATGGAACTGCTTATTCAATCTGGACAGAATTGGAAGCAAAATTTGTTGGAAGTGATGATATGCTCAAAAACAAAATATCTCTCATGAAGAAAGAGTTTGATTTGTTTCGGGGATTAAAATCTGAAAACACCAAACAGATAATTGATAGATATTGTAACTTGGTGAGAAATATGACAAAACTTGGAATTAAGAAAGATACTGATGAATTGATTGAAAAACTTGCAGATGCGCTACCACATGAAACATGGGGAACGTTTCTGATGATGCTGAGATCCAACAGAAAAGATTATAAAAATATGACACTGGGAGATTTCATCAAACATCTGGAAGCTCAAGAGATGGAGCAGAGAAAGATCGCCAGGATGAAGAATTATGATGGAGAACAGGACATCAGTTTATACTACAAGAGTGGTGTTACTTGTGACAACTCGAACTTTAGACCTACTTTGTGTAACGATACGTGGTTATGAGAACGTTATTAATTGAATAATTATGTGATTACGTTATTATGTGCATTGTGTAATATGTGTATGTATGTATGTTAAGCGAGCCCAAACCGCACAACATGATCCGAACGCACAACACCACTCGATCGCCAAGGCCATTGGGCCGCATTGGTTGCACATGGACCAAAAGGGCAGCCCATGATTGGGTTCGGCCCACCCTCCTCACACGCATAACACTTGGTGTGTTTGTAATCCTCTCACTTTTACAAAACACTTCAAAACACACAAAACCCTAGACGACTTCCTCTCTCTCTCTCGTTTTGCTTGGAACCCGACGGCACACACACACCCTTACAACCGAAGATCATTCCTTGTTCGGATCATCCTTGTTCCTTCTCTAATCCGGTTAGTATGTTAAGTGTTTGTTGTTGTTATTTGATGTTGTGTTATAGCTATTAATGTCAAGATGAATCGGCTTATATGTGTTTAGCAAATATAATCGGATTGTTGATATATGAAACCGAATGATGTTTGTTAACCGGATATAGGTTCATATGAAATAGATGGCATGATTATGAAATCGGAATTATATGATGATGTTATCCACTGTGTTGTTTGATAGATTCCAATTGTTAACTTGTTATTGTTCGAAGTAAATCGAGTTATGATGAAGTGATCGGTTGTATGTTCATGTGAATCGTTAGACTATTGTTTGTGATTATAAACTTGATTAGGGTTTATGTGAATATGATGCTAGATATGCTAGTTTGATCGATTTGAGGCATGATTGGAAACTGATTAGTTGTTAATTGGTTGTAAATATGGAAACTATTAAAAGCTTGTAACCGATTGCATGACATCCGGAAGTTTGTTACAGATCGCACAAGACCGGGTCACACAAGCTGGTCCGATCACACAAGCTGGTCCGGTCGCACAAGAGACCCTGATCGTACAAGGGGTCTCCAGTCGCACAAGGCATTGCCCAGTCGCACAAGGGGTAATGTCGTTTAACTGTTGGGCCTTAGAAGCCCAGGACACAAACGCACAAGCCCAAACCGCCTGATCGCACAAGACACATGAACCGCACAAGATGGTAATCTGTTTTAATGGTTGGGCCGTAGACTTGGGCTGGGCTAACTCAAATCGCACAACCCGGCCGGATCGCACAACCCAATCCGGACCGTACAAGTCGCATATGTGTATTTATTTTGGGCTGAGATGTGTTACTTGTTTGTATGATAGTTGGGCCGGTTACTTAGTTAACCACTTATGATGTTGGGCCGTTTACACTTGGGCTAATAGTTTAGACGCACAAGTATGATTGCATTGTACTCTTGACTGTTTACGTGCTACGTGTTTGCTATGATTCCTACGTGCATTACTTGAACCAAACCTGACTTGTGTGGTAACCCTGTTAGGACGTGGTTGACCACTGTTAGTTCAAGAACCCTCTTTGTGTATCTGCCGAGCAAACCAAGGTGAGTTCACACAGCCAAGGCATGGGATTCCCGGGTTGGGAATTGGGTTGGAACGTATGATATGGAATGATTACTCGTACTTACGCAATCACTAGACTATAGACCATCGTCCTCAGGATAGTCAGGACACTTACGTAAATCCTGCTTAAACTAGTATCTGCCATTGTCTCCCGGGTCGGGAGGACACTTACGTAAATCCTGCGTAACCTAATACCCACTACTGTCTTCCGGGTCGGAAGGACACTTACGTAAATCCTGCGTAAACCCCACACGTACCACTGTCCTCGGGGAAGGGCACACACGTAAATCCTGCGTGACCTAGTACGTATTCCTGTTCTTGGTTTAAGAAGAACACATGGTTGGAAGTAGTCTAGTAAGTACCATAATGGGAAGCCCCCATTATAAAGGATAAATGTGAGAATCCCTCACCAGTAGTATACACTTGCA
This sequence comes from Helianthus annuus, assembly GCF_002127325.2. Classification (NCBI taxonomy): domain Eukaryota; kingdom Viridiplantae; phylum Streptophyta; class Magnoliopsida; order Asterales; family Asteraceae; genus Helianthus; species Helianthus annuus. Next base: position 127,423,101 of record NC_035438.2, on the reverse strand, counting down.
TGGGAAGCCCCATTAGATGAACTTACGCATTACTGTTATGAACTTACTTTCTGTGAACTCGCTCAACTAGTTGTTGATTATCTGCTGTATGCCTTGCAGGACCTAAAGTACATTATGGAGCTTGCACAGGGAGGAGCGGGTTGTTGTGGGCAAAGGATCGTGAATGCTATTTGAACACTTATGATATTTCACACATTAATACTTATGTTTGGGTTTTTTTTTACATTAATGCTTCCGCTATACTTAACTATGTTGGTTTGATAAACACCTTTCGCATTGATAACTATTACTATTTATTTACATGTTCAGTATGATTGGTGGCTTGATCCTGGTCATGTCACGCTCCCAAGCGGTGATACTCCGCGTGTGGATTTTGGGGGTGTGACAGATTGGTATCAGAGCCATTGGTTATAGAGAACTTGGTTTTAATATGGGAAAACGTTTTTATTAAAACCAGACTATAACCAGAACAGTGCTCTCAACGATCCACAACGACGCTTCGCTCCACGTGCAAGACTCGACATCCTAGGTAATAAGGTTTATGTTTATTGCCTGTATGCTAGAACTATATAGAACTTTGCTCGCATTACGCTTAGATACACATAACTTTATTACATGAGAACACCTACGTGCTTACACTTTTCTGTCATCGCCCTACTCGCGAACCACTCTCACTTACGTTACTTTTACTATGAAGATCATGTCTGGACGAATTAACATGACACAAGCCCAGCTAGAGGCTCTCGTTCAAGCTCAAGTTGCTGCGGCACTTGCAGCTGCTCAAGCAGGTAGTATATCTTATAGTCATAACTTACACTAGGATCTTTAGATCCTACACTCCTAAACTAGCCCTTGTATTTAAACTTTGCCCCATTCGTACACAATAGGTCAACCAGCGCAGCAGCAAGTTTGCACCTTTAAGAACTTCATGGACTGTCGTCCAAGTACTTTCAGCGGCATAGAGGGGGCAGTGGGACTCCTCCACTGGTTTGAGAAGCTCGAGTCAGTTTTCGAAATGTGTGAATGCCCTGAGGCTCGCAGGGTGAAATACGCCACTGGCACGCTAGAAGGAATAGCACTAACTTGGTGGAACGCCCAAGTTCAGATCTTAGGGTTGGCAGCTGCTAACGCCACACCCTGGAACGAATTCAAGGAACTTATCAAGCGTGAGTACTGCACAAGGGATGATATCCACAAGTTGGAGAATGAGTTTTATCACTTGAAGATGACGGGTCAGAGATAGAAGCTTATACGAAGCGATCAAACGAACTGGCTACCACTTCAGCCACTACTCCCACTACGCTTAGTGACAACAAAAGAAAGTGGGATGGGGATTCTAGCAAAGGTTCAGCCACAGTTCAATCTCAAGCTCAGCAGCAAAAGACTGACCACTACCAGAGTCCTAGTCAGCAATCCTCTGGTGGTCATCGACGATGTTTATGTTACTGTTTTATTTGATTCGGGTGCGGATACAAGTTATATTTCTGTGAAAGCTAGTAAATTGTTAAAACGTGCACCAACACCCCTAAACACCAAACACGTCGTAGAACTAGCTAATGGTAAGAGTTTAGAAGCCACGCAAATAGTCAGGGGTTGTAGTATTGTCTTAGCCGGTCAAGTTTTCTCCATCGACCTTATTCCCATAGTCTTGGGAAGTTTTGATATCGTTATTGGGATGGATTGGTTATCCCAACATCAGGCAGAGATCTTGTGCAACGAGAAGATTATTCGTATTCCACGTCCTGGTCAAGAACCTCTTGAAGTTCAAGGCGATAAGAGTGGTGCAGTGGTTGGCATCATCTCTTTCTTGAAGGCTCAGAAGTGTCTGCGGAAGGGTCACACCGCAATCTTGGCACTCGTTTCAGACGCATCAGCAAAGGAAAAGAAACTGGAGGATATCCCAGTTGTACGCGACTACCCTCAGGTGTTTCCTGAAGATTTACCTGGATTACCGCCTCACCGTCAGGTCGAATTTCAAATCGAGCTCGCTCCAGGAGCAGCACCCATAGCTCGCGCACCATACCGTCTAGCTCCATCAGAATTGGAAGAATTGTCAAAGCAGCTACAAGAGCTCTTGGAAAAGGGCTTCATTCGTCCAAGCTCTTCGCCTTGGGGAGCTCCAGTACTTTTCTTGAAAAAGAAGGATGGTACCTTCAGGATGTGCATAGATTACAGGGAACTCAACAAGGTAACGGTGAAGAACCGTTATCCTCTTCCACGCATAGATGATCTATTCGACCAGTTGCAAGGGTCGTGTTATTATTCGAAGATAGACCTGAGGTCAGGTTATCATCAGCTGAGAGTCCGGGATGAGGACGTCTCCAAGACAGCATTCAGAACTCGCTACGGCCACTACGAGTTTCTTGTCATGCCGTTCGGGTTAACGAACGCGCCTGCCGTATTCATGGATCTTATGAACAGGGTGTGCAAACCCTATCTTGACAAGTTCGTCATAGTATTCATCGACGACATCCTGATCTACTCCAAGAGTCAGGAGGAGCACGAGCAGCACCTACGCCTTATTTTGGAACTCCTACGGAAGGAACAGCTGTACGCTAAGTTTTCGAAATGCGACTTCTGGCTTCGTGAAGTCCACTTTCTAGGCCATGTAGTGAACAAGGATGGGATCCATGTCGACCCATCCAAGGTAGATTCGATCAGAAACTGGCCTGCACCACGTACGCCAACGGAAATACGCCAATTCTTGGGTTTGGCGGGTTACTACAGACGATTTATCAAGGATTTCTCAAAGATTGCTCAGCCGCTCACGCTACTGACACAGAAGGGTGTCACCTACCTTTGGGGAGATCCCCAGGAAACTGCTTTTCAGCACCTAAAGGATAGACTTTGCAGTGCACCTATCCTCTCTTTGCCAGAGGGCACAGATGACTTCGTGGTTTATTGTGATGCATCCATTCGGGGACTTGGATGTGTGTTAATGCAGCGCGACAAGGTTATTGCTTATGCTTCGCGCCAACTTAAGATTCACGAACGGAACTACACGACGCACGATTTAGAGCTGGGAGCTGTTGTTTTCGCGCTTAAGATATGGCGACACTACCTGTACAGTACCAGGTGCACGATTTACACCGATCACAGGAGTCTCGAGCATATCCTTAAGCAGAAGGATTTGAACATGCGTCAACGGCGGTGGGTCGAGTTACTGAACGATTACGAATGCACCATCAAGTACCATCCAGGCAAAGCCAATGTTGTGGCTGATGCCCTCAGTCGGAAAGACACTCTACCACGGCGCGTGCGGGCGCTACAGCTTACGATTCAGTCTAGCCTTCCAGCACAGATACGAAATGCTCAGGTAGAAGCATTCAAACCAGAAAATGTCAAAGCTGAAGCCTTACGCGGCTCACGACAACGAATGGAACAAAAGGCAGACGGTGCCTACTATGTAACAGGGCGTATTTGGGTCCCACTTTATGGCGGTCTACGAGAACTTGTGATGGACGAAGTACACAAGTCTCGCTACTCGGTACATCCAGGGTCGGACAAGATGTACCACGACATCAGAACTACTTATTGGTGGCCTAGCATGAAGGCCCACATCGCTACGTACGTTGGAAAATGCTTGACCTGTGCGAGAGTCAAGGTTGAATATCAGAAACCAGCTGGCCTACTTCAGCAGCCTAAGATACCTCAATGGAAATGGGAAGAAATTTCCCTGGATTTCGTTACGGGCTTACCTAGATCCCAGCGTGGGAATGATACTATATGGGTGATCGTGGATCGACTCACCAAGTCTGCACACTTCCTAGCTATAAAGGAAACGGATAAGTTCTCCACTCTCGCAGACATCTACCTTAAGGAAGTTGTTTCGAGGCACGGAGTGCCCACTTCCATTATTTCGGATCGGGATGCACGATTCACGTCAGAACTATGGCAAGCGATGCACAAATCTTTCGGCTCACGTTTGGACATGAGCACAGCGTATCATCCTCAGACGGATGGGCAGTCTGAGCGAACGATCCAAACTCTTGAAGACATGCTTAGGGCATGCGTTATTGATTTCGGCAACGGCTGGGAAAAGCATCTCCCTTTCAGTTATCACACCAGCATACAAGCCGCTCCATTCCAGGCATTGTACGGGCGTAAATGTCGGTCACCTCTCTGTTGGGCAGAGGTGGGGGATAGTCAGATTACGGGTCCAGAGATTGTAGTGGACGCCACGGAAAAGATATCACAGATACGACAACGCATGGCGGCAGCACGCGACCGTCAGAAAGCCTACGCGGATAAGCGTAGAAAGCCATTGGAATTTCAGGTCGGGGACCGGGTTTTACTCAAAGTTTCACCCTGGAAGGGTGTGGTTCGTTTTGGCAAACGGGGCAAACTAAATCCGCGGTACGTCGGACCATTCGAAATCATAGAAAAGATTGGCAAAGTAGCCTGCAAGCTAAACCTACCAGCTGAACTCGGGGCAGTTCACAATGTTTTCCACGTGTCGAATCTGAAGAAGTGCCTATCAGATGAGACCCTTATCATTCCTTTCAAAGAACTCACTATCGACGAGCGGTTGCAGTTCGTCGAGGAACCTGTTGAAATCACGGACCGGGATGTGAAGGTCCTCAAAAACAAGAGAATCCCGCTTGTTCGAGTACGTTGGAACTCCAAACGTGGCCCAGAGTACACCTGGGAATGCGAAGACAGGATGACAGAAAAGTACCCCCAGTTATTCGGAAACAATGCAACCACTGCTGAGGCTGAAGCTACTACTTCGGAATTTCGGGACGAAATTCCAGATCAACGGGGGGAGGATGTGACACCCCAGGAAAAACCAGTGAACGATTGAATCTACCTAGCTTCCTCAGTGAGTGCGTACCAAATTTCGGGATGAAATTTTTTTTTAGTTGGGGATAATGTGACAACTCGAACTTTAGACCTACTTTGTGTAACGATACGTGGTTATGAGAACGTTATTAATTGAATAATTATGTGAATACGTTATTATGTGCATTGTGTAATATGTGTATGTATGTATGTTAAGCGAGCCCAAACCGCACAACATGATCCGAACGCACAACACCACTCGATCGCACAAGGCCATTGGGCCGCATTGGTTGCACACGGACCAAAAGGGCAGCCCATGATTGGGTTCGGCCCACCCTCCTCACACGCATAACACTTGGTGTGTTTGTAATCCTCTCACTTTTACAAAACACTTCAAAACACACAAAACCCTAGACGACTTCCTCTCTCTTTCTCTCGTTTTGCTTGGAACCCGACGGCACACACACACCCTTACAACCGAAGATCATTCCTTGTTCGGATCATCCTTGTTCCTTCTCTAATCCGGTTAGTATGTTAAGTGTTTGTTGTTGTTATTTGATGTTGTGTTATAGCTATTAATGTCAAGATGAATCGGCTTATATGTGTTTAGCAAATATAATCGGATTGTTGATATATGAAACCGAATGATGTTTGTTAACCGGATATAGGTTCATATGAAATAGGTGGCATGATTATGAAATCGGAATTATATGATGATGTTATCCACTGTGTTGTTTGATAGATTCCGATTGTTAACTTGTTATTGTTCGAAGTAAATCGAGTTATGATGAAGTGATCAGTTGTATGTTCATGTGAATCGTTAGACTATTGTTTGTGATTATAAACATGATTAGGGTTTATGTGAATATGATGCTAGATATGCTAGTTTGATCGATTTGAGGCATGATTGGAAACTGATTAGTTGTTAATTGGTTGTAAATATGGAAACTATTAAAAGCTTGTAACCGATTGCATGACATCCGGAAGTTTGTTACGGATCGCACAAGACCGGGTCACACAAGCTGGTCCGATCACACAAGCTGGTCCGGTCGCACAAGAGACCCTGATCGTACAAGGGGTCTCCAGTCGCACAAGGCATTGCCCAGTCGCACAAGGGGTAATGTCGTTTAATTGTTGGGCCTTAGAAGCCCAGGACACAAACGCACAAGGCCAAACCGCCTGATCGCACAAGGCATTGCCCAGTCGCACAAGGCATTGCCCAGTCGCACAAGGGGTAATGTCTGTTTTAATGGTTGGGCCGTAGACTTGGGCTGGGCTAACTCAAATCGCACAACCCGACCGGATCGCACAACCCAATCCGGACCGTACAAGTCGCATATGTGTATTTATTTTGGGCCGAGATGTGTTACTTGTTTGTATGATAGTTGGGCCGGTTACTTAGTTAACCACTTATGATGTTGGGCCGTTTACACTTGGGCTAATAGTTTAGACGCACAAGTATGATTGCATTGTACTCTTGACTGTTTACGTGCTACGTGTTTGCTATGATTCCTACGTGCATTACTTGAACCAAACCTGACTTGTGTGGTAACCCTGTTAGGACGTGGTTGACCACTGTTAGTTCAAGAACCCTCTTTGTGTATCTGCCGAGCAAACCAAGGTGAGTTCACACAGCCAAGGCATGGGATTCCCGGGTTGGGAATTGGGTTGGAACGTATGATATGGAATGATTACTCGTACTTACGCAATCACTAGACTATAGACCATCGTCCTCAGGATAGTCAGGACACTTATGTAAATCCTGCGTAAACTAGTATCTGCCATTGTCTCCCGGGTCGGGAGGACACTTACGTAAATCCTGCGTAACCTAATACCCACTACTGTCTTCCGGGTCGGAAGGACAATTACGTAAATCCTGCGTAAACCCCACACGTACCACTGTCCTCGGGGAAGGGCACACACGTAAATCCTGCGTGACCTAGTACGTATTCCTGTTCTCGGTTTAAGAAGAACACATGGTTGGAAGTAGTCTAGTAAGTACCATAATGGGAAGCCCCCATTATAAAGGATAAATGTGAGAATCCCTCACCAGTAGTATATAGTTGCATGGGAAGCCCCATTAGATGAACTTACGCATTACTGTTATGAACTTACTTTCTGTGAACTCGCTCAACTAGTTGTTGATTATCTGCTGCATGCCTTGCAGGACCTTAGGTACATTATGGAGCTTGCACAGGGAGGAGCGGGTCGTTGTGGGCAAAGGATCGTGAATGCTATTTGAACACTTATGATATTTCACACATTAATACTTATATTTGGGTTTTTTTTTTTTTTTTACATTAATGCTTCCGCTATACTTAACTATGTTGGTTTGATAAACACCTTTCGCATTGATAACTATTACTATTTATTTACATGTTCAATATGATTGGTGGCTTGATCCTGGTCATGTCACGCTCCCAAGCGGTGATACTCCGCGTGTGGATTTTGGGGGTGTGACATTACTGGGTCAACAAATCATTCTCCAACAATTGAAACTACTTTCCGTGTGAAAGATTCTTCTGAAAAGAAATCATCCCAAGGATCAAGCAGCACAAGATTTTCATCATTCGATCCAAACATTTCTGCAACAAAGAATGGAAGAAAACTTCAATGCAATATTGTATTAAATCTTGAAAGTGATCAAGATTATTCTGAAGAAGTTGCTAAAAATCAAATGTCTTTGTTGGGAATGGTTCTAGAATCTTATAGTAGTTTTGTGGCCGGAAAGATCGGTAATCCAATGCTCACGAAAGAGGATTACGATCAAATTGATGCCGAGGAGATGGAGTTAATGGACATAAAATGGTGCATGTCTAGTGTGTTAAGACGAGCTGAGAAGTTTAAACAAATTACGGGAAGAGATAATTTCCGTGATGCAAATGTTTCAACTTTAGGTTTGGATAAATCTAAAGTTACATGTTTTCGTTGCAAGGAAAAGGGGCATTTCAAGAGAGAGTGCAAAAATCGTGAAGCTACTGGAGCCCAGAATCCTTTTGGAAACAACGATTATCACAAAAAGGCGATTTATCATCAAATCACACCACCAGCACCACATCAGGCACAAACTGCACATGGAAGAGATGTGATTGAAGGTTCAAAAAGAGCATGTCTAGTTAATCAGGGAAAATATGATAACTTTACCTGGGATAAATATCTTCCAACAAACAGCAAAGTGTGTTTGGCAGAGCAAGATGATGAAAAGTTGGCTGAAGGTTTTTGTTGGGACAATTTTTGCCCAGATCAAGAACTTATGGCCAATGATATGTCCAAAAACACTTCAAATGTTAACGCTTTCATTGCAAATGCCTACGATCTAAAGTGTGCCGAAAAGTGCAGAAAAGTAACGGAAGTTGCTGAAGCAAGACGGAGAAAGCTTGAAGAAGAAGAAGAAGAAGAAGAATAGAGGTTAAAAGCTGAAGCTGAGAAAAAGAGAAGAGCTGAATTTTTACGATCAAAGAGAACAATCGAAGAGGTTCCTGAATTTGAAGTTAAAATTGATGCTGAACCAGTCAAAGTTCCTGAAAAGTGCATGAATTGTGATTCTTTAATCAAGCAGAACAATGAGTTGCTGCACAATATAAACAGATTAAAAGAATCCTATGATACAATAACAGAGAAATCAACAAATATACTGATTCAAACGGTGAACAAGCTGTGGCAATGAATACACTGAAGATAGCGTACCTGAGACAGCTTGATGATGCCAATTTTCATATAAAGAAATGTGCTGATCTGGAGTTGAAGTTAGCAACACAAAAGATAGAAACTGAGAAAGTTATTAGAAAGTTACTCATGTTCTACTTTTGTTGTTGACAGGATTTATCCGGTTGTGGAAAAATTGAAGACTTTTGATGAAGTAAAGATTTCAGAAGAGAAGAAATCTGTGACAAAAAGACGAAGATAAAGTGAAGATTTCTGGTAAGAAACCAAGTGTGGTCTACAATAGATGTCCGCCCCCAGTCAAAAATGGATATTCATCCCGAAATCCAAATTCTGAAAGAGTCGAAAAGGCAATAAACTTACCATGGGAGTCTGGGCCGTTGGATAACTTGCCAGAAAATATTGATGTCACATACACGTCATTCGACACTGATCATGAGTGAAAGTTGATAAAAAGTGTGGTCGATCAGGTGTTAGATAAAGATGACATAGAGGAGTCAAAACCGGAGTCCAAATCCAAGTCAAAGTCTGAGTCCGATACGTCAAAGTCAACAGTCAAAAAGGACAAACGGGTTTATGATAAAGAGTTTTTGCTATCAAAATCTAATTTGAATGATGAATCATTCAAAGTGGCATATACTTTGAAAGATTCTAACAAATTATATTCTGATGAAGCTTTTCCAATAAGAAGTGTCAGATTTGAAATGATACAAAAGGTTTTCAAAATCACAGAAATTAATGTTTCTGAAATAAAAGATTTAAATCTTATCGGAAAATCTAAACAATATACTTCAAGAGAACAACAAAGAAGTAACAAGAAAATGGGTTACAATTGTGGTTATAGTTTCCAAAAGAAACCAAACCATAATCGTAATTTCAAAAAGAAATGTTTAGGTTTTGTTCCATCTTAAAACTATAAAAATGAAAAAATGTATAAACCAAAAACTATGTTTGTTTCAGGGAAAACGACAGAAGCTGAGAAAGAACAATCATTCAGAAAGCAGACAAATGAGGAATTCCTTGCCAAGAAGCAAGAAGAGTTGAAGAAGAATGATGTTCCAAAGAAGATTGAAAAGAGAACTTGTTTTCAGTGTAAAACTGTTGGTCATGTTGCGAAGGATTGTCCGAAGACATTCAAACCAAAACAGGAAGTCTCTGGTAAACTGAAAGAGAAAGTCGTTGAGAAAACCAAACTTTCAACCCGAAAGTTTACTGGCTTTGAAAATTCAACTTTTGAAAAAAGAGAATGTTCAAAAAGTGCTATAAAAAGAAAAGAAAATGTAAAAAATCAAAAATGGGTTGTGAAAGGTTCAGGTAATAATTCTGGTGATGAATCTGATTCCACAAAATCAGAGGAGCCACGTGTTGAGAAAAAGGTTGAAAAATCAGTTCTAACTATGAACGATGAAAATTTTCCAACGTTGCGTGCTGAAAATTTTATGAAGAAAGATGGAAAAGTTGAAATTTCAAATCAATTTTATTCTGACAAGAAGAAATTTGATGTTGAAAAGACTTTCAATGGAAATGTGAAACACATTTTTGGCAAAATGGTCAATGGTAAGGCCAAAAGTGTCAAAGATTTTTATACTTCTAAACGACGTGTTCACAAGTCTGTTGAAAGAAAAGATAATGAGATTGCTACACCCAAGGAAGGTCAGGCTTGGGTGGATATATTTTTCAAAGAGTAAAAACCTGACTTGCCGGAGATCCCAAGTTGGTAATCGTGGATCATGAATCGGCATCTTTCTTAACCTGTATTTGAGAAATTTTGCAGGACTTGCCGGAACTCCCAGGTTTGTAAGCGAGGAGTAGGAATCGGCACTTTGAGAATTCAACCAACAGATGGTAATTGGTTGAAAAATAGGTTTGAAATACTTAATTGTTAATCCTTCAAGTGGTTGTATGTTTGTGGTTGATACAAGTGGTTCAGAATTTGAATCAGGTTGATGCTACACGTGGTTAATCAAGGTCATTAAGTTGAACTTGATATAATCCATATTCAAGTGATTATATATGGGGATCAATTCATTATAAAGAGAAAGAAACAAAGTGATGATCTTGCCCCAATTTTACAAGTGGTAAAATCAACAAAACTTATTTTCCAGAAAAACCATTTTGATTAAAATAAACTTAAGTGTTTTGAAATCATTATGGGAAAATAGTTTGCTGAGAGGGGGAGTTCTGATTGTTTATGCCAAGCGAATGGAGAATTGAAGCAATTCGATATCAGTTGTCAATTTCTTTAGATGTTTTTGAATTTTAGGGGGAGTAAGATTTTTTTTAGAAAATCCAAAATCATCAGAAAATTTGGAAAAGACAAAAACATGATAAATTTGAAAAATGAGTTTTTGTTGCTTAAAAGAGGAAATGATAGTACATCAGTGGACTATCACAGCATGCTAAAGATATGTAAAGTCAAAATGTGATAAACAATCTCATTGCGGATGTGTCAGTAGGTTTTTACACATTTAGTAAACTGTAACGAGATATAAACCTAAATTCAAACTTGCTTATTCTGTGGGTTAACAACTTCTTGGATATATAGGTAACCCCTGAAATCTTGTTTGAAAGGTCCCTTATTCGGAGATACTAGGTCTTTATACTCAGTGATATCTGGGGTATTATCCCGAGACTTCTTCTGTATGGAAATACTGACCTAGTCCCCAGATAATACTTTCTGCAAATGCTTGAAACATGGCATCACCCTCAGCAAGCTGATGAAACAATAAAATTGATAGTCGCTACTGTTGTAATTAAAAGATCCTCTAAAGGGGACACACCGAAAGTCAAAGCCGTCATCTCTCTACGTATACGGAAGTATCGATCTGAGCTCTCACGGCCCTCGCACATAACCCCTTTACAGATATCATCTGTGGTATACTCACCTGTAAGACTGAATATTGGGATTTGGATACGGGAGTATATTCATGTAGTGGGACACGCGAATAAGTTTAAGTAATTAAGATACTAATTGCATATCTCGAAACAGTTGAACTATGTGTGAAAATTTAAGAGGAGAAACATACTGACAATCTAAGTGAATTGTTTATAACTTAAAATGAAATCAAGCTTAACGGTGTTGGTGATATGTCTCAAAAACCGATATGATCCTCTTGCACGAACTCACAAAAAATATTGTCTATAAATATTTCATTCCTGCATTATTTTGTTTACAAGTGGTGTCAGTTACTTTCTTTCAGAAAATCCAAAAAGATTTTAGTGTGTTTTAGCATAAATTTTGAAAAAAATTCAAAAAGATTTTCGACGACTGATGTTGAAAAGCTGATTTTCAAAATTCTAAGTGCTAAACATGAAGAACAAGTTTGGGAAGAGAGTATGAAAATGTTTTGTATTTACAAATGGTTTTTTCAGAGATCAAATCTTTTATGAAATGTTTGACATAGTTTCTAAACTGTTAAAAAGTTTAATCTTTAAAGAAACTTATTTGTGGGTAGAGATTGTGCAGGTAAATGTGTGTCAGGTGACGATCCTGAACCAGTTGAGTGCCTGATCAAAATCTTAGAATGAAAGAATTCCAGACTACGATCCCAGCAGATTGAGAGGGGGAGTCTGAAGACACCGTGTCGACATCTGAGAGAGAGGAGTTTGTTGATGTTGAAGATAGAGATTGAGGATTCTTGCAATGACAAATACTTCAGAGGAAGATCAAAGACTGATAAAGACTGTAGGTTGACAATCGAAGACTCGATACTGAAGACTCCGTCAACATCCGAGGGGGAGTTTATTGGTGCACTACGTCTGTCGACTACGTCTTGTATCGAGTCTAGTGGTGTATAGGTTAGAACAGGGCACGAAATCCAAGAAACATGTGATAGGAGAGGGTTTCGCTCATGTGTATCTATAGGGTTTCGCTTATATGTCAATGCCCTAGGTTTCGCTCATATGTCAATCATATGGTTTCGCTTATTTGTCAGTAGAGGGTTTCGCTCATTTGAACATGTACGTTGGAGCGAAACCTGTTAGTCTATAAATAGGTCATATGAGTGAAACCACATATATAGTTGTAGGTGTTCTCTTCCGGTTAGTTACGAAGTGCTGCCGAAGTGTTGTCAGGGCTTGTAAACGCATTCAAGATCAATACAACAGCAATTTAAAGTGAATCTAGCTGAAATCGCACCAAAGCATTAGTTTCCGCCTCCTGTTTTGGATATGAATTCTTCTGATCGACTCGTTAAGGCTCGAAAACGATCCTACAAAGTTGGCAGATGCTTTACCGCATAATGAGTGGGGCACATATTTGTTGGTTTGGAAGAATAACTTGGAATATGTTGGCTTCTATTTGAGCATGTTCATCGAGAAGATTGAAGCTCAAGAACTTGAACTCCGAAAGATTAGAAAATGAAGTCTGCTAACGTACAACAAGATGTTCAGTTGTACTACAAAGGAAGCTCATCTGCTACATCTACTCCAAGTCCAAAAATTCAAACAGCATTCAGTGCTGATTCTACATCGGGAGTATCTCAAAGCACGTCAAGCAACATCTATTCACCGTTTTCAAGCTACGATCTAAATCCTAAGGTTCCGAGTTCCCAAGAACAAGCTTATTCTCAAAGCTCGTCAGGTTCAAACAATCAGGGTTATGCTCATGGAATTCGGTGCAATATAGCTGTGAATATCAAGAATGAAGTGAAGATGCAAGAGGTAGATAAACTAAAACATCTTCTGATAACATTGAGACCAATGGTGCAATTCTAGAGTCAGTGTCTGTTGAAAAGGAGTCAATAAAGGAGTCTGAGTCCGACGTCAAATCAGAAAATGTGGAAATCAAACCAGGAGAAAAATCAAAGTCTCAGTCTGAAGGGTTTGGTAAACCGGATATTAAAACTGGTAAAGAAGAAAAAGTTTTTCGAAAAGTTTATCAAAATCCTGAAACACCATGTGAAAACTTTTTAAAACCCTACATGGATTGTCTTGAAAAAGACAAACAGTTTCAAGAATTGAAAAAATATACCGACAAAGTAAAATTCGATCTTTATGATGTGAAAGAAGCTTATGACACTTTATCACGTTCAATTAAAATGATTCAAAATGAAAGTATAGAAAATGATAAAGTTGTTAATTTGCTTAAAGGAACGGTCATGGAAAAGCAGATGGAAATTAACATTCATGTGGACACAATCGCATCTTTGAAAAAGGAACTTGAATTGATGCGTATTGAAATAGAAAGAGTTGATAAGAAATTGATCAGTTATATTTCTTCATCTTATGTGATTGATCAGATTGTTCCTCAACAAACTGATGCTAAACCTGCTTTCAACAATGTTCCACCCCCAATGTGGAATCATTATACTCAAAAATATCCAGATGGGGTGGAAGCAGCGTTGAATCTCAAATTGAGAACTGAGGAGAATGAATTACCAGAAAATATTGATGTTACATTTTCTCCATCTGACACAGACAACGAGTCAGAAGTAATTAAAACTGTTGTTGACCAAGTGTTGGATGAAGAAAGTGATAACTCTGATTTCAAAACGGTTAAAAAAGTTAACAATAAAGACTTTCTGATGTCAAAAAATAATTTTTATGACGAAACATTTAAAGTAGCATATACTTTGAATGATTCTGACAAATTATTTTCTGATGAGGAATTTCCAATAAGAAGTGTTCAAATTGAAAAAATTAAAAAGGTTTTCAAATTAACAGAAATTAATATTTCTGAAATAAAAGATGTATATCTTACTGACAAACCTAAAAAATACACTTCAAGAGTTCAAGAAAGATTGAACAAGAAAAAGGGTTACAGTTCTGGTTCTGGTTTTCAAAAGAAATCAAACCATAACAGTAATTTTAAAAAGAAATGTTTAGGATTTATTCCACCCGAAAATCATAAAAATGAGAAAATTTCTAAAACAAAAATAATATTTGTTTCAAGGTCAAGTTCTGAAGAAGAAGAAGAAAAGAGCTCATTCTGGAAACAATCGAACAAAGAGTTCTTTACAGAAAAACTAAAGTTTGAAAAGAAAGGAGCTAATCAGAAAAAGGAGCCAAGAACCTGTTACCGATGTCAAGAAGTTGGTCACATCGCCTGGAACTGTCCAATGGCTACCAACACAAAACAGGAAGTTGTTTCTAAACTCAAAGAAAAAGTTGTTGATAAAACTGAACCACCGATTGAAAAATTCAAAGTGTTTAAAAATTCAACATATGAAGTTGGTGAATGTTCGAAAAGGTTTTACAAACTAAGAGTGAATCTTAACAACCAAACGTGGGTTGTTAAGAAATTAGATGTTAAATCTGGCGATGAATTGACACATCAAAGTCAAAGGAGCCACAAGTTGAGCTAAAAAGAGAAAAATTAGTACCGCCAATGGATGATGTCAACTTTCCACCATTGCGGACTGAAAATTTTAAATAAAAAGTTGGAAAAGTGGAGATCTCGAATCAATTCTATTCTGAAAAGAAAGAATTCGATGTCGAAAAAGCGTTCAATGGCAAAGTGAAGCATATTTTTGGGAAGATGGTTAAGGGTAAGGAAAAAGAGGTGAAAGATTTTTATGAGTCTAAAAGGACAACTTATCCACCAAGTGAAGATAACTCGGGAACACCCAAAGCTGGTCAGGCTAGGGTGTCTGTATTCCATGCTTGAAAAATCCTGACTTGCCGGAACTACCAGGTTGGTAATTGGGGAGTAGGAATCGGCATCTTTCTTGAGAAATTCACAACTCTGAAATTTCGATTTACAAGTGGTATTATTCTTGAAAAATGTCAAATGATAATTTTTACAAGTAGTTAAAGAAAAGGAAAAGTGATCTTACAAGTGGTAATGAGAAAACAATGTGATGAAACCCCACAAACTAATTTTCCGGAAAACAAACTTAAGTGTTTTGAAATCATAATGGGAAAATAGTTTGTTGTCAGGGGGAGTTCTGATTGTTTATGCCAAGTGAATCGATGTGAATTGCTTCAACATCAGTTTGTCATTTTATTTGTACAGTTTATTGCACTTATTTTCAAATTTTCCTTGAAAATCAAAAATTGAAACATATTTTTGATTTTAGGGGGAGTAAAAAATTCAGAAATTTTGAAAATTTGAAAAATCCAAAAACATGATAAAATCTAAAAAGCCAAAAACATTGGAAAATGAAAAATGAGTTTTGTTGTGAAAAAGAGGAAATGATAGTACATCAGTGGACTATCACAACACGCTAAAAAATGGAAAGTTAAATGTGATAAACGGTCTCGCTGATGATATGCTGTAGGTTTTTACTCATTCAGTAGATTGTTTTCGAGATATAAACTTAAATATGAATACTTACTTATCTCGTGGGGAACATCTCTCGGATATATAGGTAACCCCCAAAATCTTGTTGGAAAGATTGTCTATTTCTGACATACTAGGTCTTTGTGCGTGATGATATTTGGGGTATTATACCAGGACTTCTGATTTTGCGGGAGCAATAGCCTATTCCTCGTATAATGCTTTGCATTGCTTTAATCATAAAGCCCACCCTCAGCATAAAAAAATATGAAACATTGTAAAATGCTAATCATGTGCTGTTGAATAAAAGATCCCCAAACGGGACACACCTAAAAGACGAGCCATCATCTCTTTGTCTGAACAGAAGTTCTAACATGAGCTCTCATGGACTCGCATTACCCGTTTACAGATATCATTAGTGTACACTCACCTGTAAGACTGAATATAGAAGTCTGGATACGGGAGTATATTCTGAGGTGGGACACACGAATAAGTTAAGTGCTTAAAACACTAAATCTCGTATCCCGAAACAATTAAACTTTGTATAAAAATTTAATTGGATCAGTATACTGACAATCTAAGTGAATCGTTTAGAACTTAAAGTCTAAAAAGGTCAACGGTGTTAGTGATTTGTCTCATAAACTGATATGATCCTCTTACAGAAACTCACAAAAATATTGTCTGTAAATATTTCTTTACTGCTTTTTATTAAAAAAAATCCAAAAAGAATGTGTTTTAGCATAAAATTTTGAAAAATACTAAAAGATTTTATTTCATCTTATTTTCGACAACTGATGTTGAAAAGCTGATTTTCAAAATTCCGAGTGATAAACATGATGAACAACAGGGTTGGGAGAGTTTGTTTAAAATGAGAAATGATTTTGAAAAGATTAAATGATTTCAAATTAATGACTAAATGACCAAATTTGAATGTTTCACATACAAGTGGTCAGCAGGAATTCTAAAATTGTTAAATCTTAACTCTTGTGAATCTTATTGTTAGGTAGAGGATGTGTACGTAAGCTAGGTTTCGATTCCTGAAGACTTTCCGCATAAAGCCTGAGCAGAGTTTGATCCAGGTTTCGATCTTAGAATGAGAGCTATGTCAGATTGCGATCCCGGAACAACTTAAGGGGGAGTCTGCTAGCAAATGGGAGTCTGAAGATAGTAGAGCTAGTTTTGAATCCTACAGTCCAAGCCAGCTGTTAATGCTGATACGAGGAAGAGAAAGATAGAAGAGAAGATAAAGATTGAAGGATGCTTATAGTGTCAGATACTTTGGAGAGAGCGAGAAGACTGATCAAGACTGAAGACTTGTCATACTGAAGACTCGACATCGAAGACTTCGTCAACATCCAAGGGGGAGTCTGTTGTGCATATATCTGTCGACTACGTCTTGTATCGAGTATTGTAATAGAATTGTTAGATTAAGTCACGTAGTTTGAGAAAACGGAAAACAGTCATGAAATGGCCAGTCCACACGAACTGACCAGTTCACACGAACTGGCAGAGCTAGCTCATGCGAAGTGGCCACTTCCTATGAAGTGGGCAGTGGCAGTTTCGTGGGGACTGGATCTAGTATAAATAGGTGACTTGAGATTTCATTTGTAACTTTGCAATTCCAGTAGCAAAGCTCTGCTGAAGTGTCGAATCGATCTGTAACTTTGTCAAATCAATACAAACGACAATTAAATTACTTCTACATGCAAATCAAGCTGATTCAACATCAAAACGTTTGTTTCCGCCTCTTGTTTTGATCAAGAACTCTTCTTATCGACTCATTTGATCGATTCAACGATCCTACAACCTTTAGTGCTGAAAGTTCGAACACTGCAGCAAAAGAGAACTCAGGCAGTGGGTCCTCATCAAGTGGTTACAGTTATCATGGTACCAGATCGAGCACACCAGCATCGTCTGCCTCAAACAGTCACCCAAATCAAAATGCTCCGAATGCTAACGTTTTTCAATGCAACATTGTCGTCAACCTCAACAATGCCCAACACTTCAACGAAGAAATCGCTAAACAACAAATGGTTTTTCTTGCATCGATATTATAGTCATGAGAGTCTCATAGTGGGGAAGATTGGTAACACGAATCTTACAAAAGAAGGTTATGATCAGATCGACCCGGAGGAAATGGAACTCATTGACATCCGATGGTGTATGGGAAGTGTTATTCGTCAGGCACAATGATTCATGGAAATCACTGGGCGACAGTCTATTGGGGGGCCGTCAACGAAAATGGGATTTGACAAGTCAAAGGTGACTTGTTACAAATGTAAACAAAAAGGTCATTTCAAGAGGGAGTGCAGAAACTCGGCTACTGATGAAACTGCGAACCCATTTCATGATGACTACTACCGAAAAGCAGTTTATCATAGAAACCGTGAAGAACCACCAAAGATGAAGCAAATCAAAGATAATCCAAAAGAGAAATCGAGGGCTCTTGCGGTTATTCAGGATGACGAAGGTTTCAACTGGAACGATTTTCTTCCAGAAGAAGATATTGTTGGATCCGCTTTCATGGCACAAGTTGAACCAGAACCAGTGTATAACAGAGAAAGAAATCTGGCATAGAGAAAATTGAAAAGAATTCGTGAAGCCTACAAAGGGGTAGTGTAGGCAAATAGGTGGGATCCAGATAGAGAATGCTACCTAGATCCGAAAGGGAATGTCTGCACTGATCCTAAGTCAATCGACTTTAAGGCTCTTGTAAAGTCAATTCCGTTAGAAGAGGAGCATATAAAAATAGATGCAACGAAAAGGGCTGAAAAAGAGAGACTACGAAAGGAGAGATATGAGAAGTTTGAGGAGTCTAAGAAGTATGAGAAGTTGGATGAAGGGATTATTGATGTTAATACAGAATTTACAGCTGAGAACTTAACGAAGATGGCTGACCAAGTCATGATGGCAAAAGGACTAGATGTAGATTCCAAATCCGCCTCTGAGTCTGAGTCGTCGGGAAAGGTTAGTTCTGTTGGTTCAAATGTTGAACCAGGTAAGGCTGAAAAAGAAAAATCTGAAAGTGATTGCAGAAATTGCATGAAATAGTGCAAAGTCTGTAATACACATGATTATCTCTTAAGATCTCAAATCCAGGAGCTAACTAATAAAATCAACATCCTAAACAGGGAAGTGGTTAATCGTGATAAACTTGTGAGAAGTTCAACTGAAAGAATCAATGAGTTAAATGAGAAAATCAAAAATGACAAAAATGATGTTGAACGCTTTAAAAAAGAAAATGAAAAGTTTGTGCTTGAAAACAGAAAACTCACCAAGGATTTTACAAGTTGAAAAGAACAATTAAAAACTCATATGAACGAAACATTAAAACTCGTAAAGAAAATACAAATTTGTCAGGTGTTCTTCAAGCAAAAGAAAAATTAACAAGTGCTCAGCTGGATGAGATTGTGAATCTCAAGCTTCAGTATCAAGAAGCAAAGATTGAGAATGAGAGAATTAATTTAAAACTGAACAACTACACTTCCGCCAGCTTTGTTCTTCAACACATAGTTCCCAAACCCATTGGGAAGAACAAAGACGGTGAAGATGTATACTCTGATGGAACCGGGGTAGGGTATCACAAGGTTCCACCACCCATGAGCAATAACTTCACTAAAAAACAATCAGGGTTGGTTAATGAATTAGATTTGTGTGAGAAAAGTGAAGCCGATAAATTACCTGATAACATTGATGTCACTTTAGCTCACAATCCGATGAAGAAAGTATCGAATCTGAGGTTTTGAAGGATGTTGTTGTAAAGGTTTTAAAAACTGATAGTGATTCCACAAATGAAGATGATGATTGTTTTCTGAACAATTACATTCCAGAACCTAAATCCAAGAACAACTTAGAGGACAAACTGACTCATGTCATGTACAAGATGAATGGTTCAGATAAGTTGTACTCGGATGAAGAGTTTCCGATTTAAAATGTCAATGTGGATAAGCGGAAGAAAGTTTTTAAGTTGGTTGAAATTGATATTTCAGTGGTTAATGGTTTGTCAAGTTCGAAAAGGTTTCGAAATTTCCAAAGAGATAAATCATACTATTACTAACCCAATATGCCACCACGTTTTCACAATAACAACCAAACAGAGGGTTTGCTAGGCAACAGGGTGGTAAGAATTATCACCGAATGAATTTTCAGAAATCAAAGTTTGTGAAAAAGACAATTTTTGTGAAGAGTTCGAGTTCAATGACCGAACAAGAATCTGAAATCTTTTCGATAACCAATGAAGAGTTTTTCGCAAAGAAAGTCTCACAACCACAAACTGATGGTCAAAGTCGGGTTGTCGACACCCGAACGTGCTTCAAATGCAATCAGATTTGACATATTGCACGAAAGTGCACCAATCAACGACCTAAGTCTGTGATTGTCGAGAATTCCAAGAAGTCAAATGATGTAAAAGGCAAGGCACCTATGTTTGTTGAGAAGAAGATTCCAAAAACTAAAAATGCTGAAATCAATTCTAAACCGATCAAACAACCAGTCAAGAGTCAAGAAAACTGGTGAATTTTCCAAACCTTTCTCCTCACAACAACAAACATGGATGCCTAAGTCTCAAGTCTAGGCATCAACTGAAGAAAATCCAAAGGTTCATGCAAAACAAACCTCATCAACCAAACCGGTTGTGATGTCTGGACCTTTGGATTTGTATCAGAAGTAAAAAAAACAACCTTCTTTGACCCCACTGGTCAAGAAGTATGATCCCAAAAAGGTCCAACCATCTGGTCAACCTGAAAAAGATGAATTTTTCATATAAAAAAGGTTGAGGTTGGAACCGAGAAGAACTTGGAAATGAACGACAAGAACTTTACACCGAGTCAAAAGAGGCTTGGGTTGCTTCATCTAACTAAATCACATTTGAAATGTGCAGGAACTCGCTAGATCGATTTCAAAGTGGATAATGGATAGCGGAGCATCCAGGCACATGACGGGGCGAAAGACCCTGTTATATGATGTGTGACAACTCGTACTTTAGACTTATCTTGTGTAACGTCATATGCTTACGTGAAATATATTATTTATATGAATGCATGATATAAATGTTGTGTGCTATATGTGTTACGTATATATATGAGTATTTATAAACAAACCAAACCGCACAACTCTAGCTAATCGCACAAGGCCCATTCGGGCCACTTCTTGTATTCGGACCCAAGGGGGGCAGCCATGATGGGCCGGCCCACTCTTGTCATTCACATATTGCTAGGGGTAGTAACCATCCCTCACTTTAATCACAAAAACACACATCACACACAACCCTAGACTCTCTCTCTCTCGTTTTGCTTGGAAACCCGGCGGCACTCATTCAACCGATTCCTACATCTCGGTTAGTGATTGTATTGTTTTGCTTATGGTATGATTACATGCTTAGGACTTGAATGGTTAGGGTTGATGGTTTGATGAACTATATGAATTATGTATGCATGTTCTTGAAAATCGGCTATCATGTATTAATTTTATGGATGTTGATGATGTTATAATCGGATACTAACTCACAGGAATTGGATGTATGTTTATATAAAAACCGATTGGATGTATAATTCGGGTATCATATCTTGTTGATAGAATGGCTAGAAAATTGGTATGAATGTAGTATGGTTCTTGATGTATTGTTTAGGTATTGTTCATGTTGTTATGCTTGGTCCTCGGATTGATTGTCATGATGATAAATATACTCGGATTTTGTACGAATGATAACCGGTTAGGTTGCATGCTAGTCCGAGGATATGCTTATGATTCGGTGTAGGGTTGTTTGATAACCCGATTGTTTGTTTGATGCTGTTATGAACATGCTTAATGATGATGAATTGAAGGTGATATGAATGTCCATGATTATGGATTAATTGCTGTTTGATCTAAATTGAGAAACTGATATTTTGTTTGCTAACATTACGGGATTGATAAACTGGAAATAGGGAAAGTTGTTACAATTTGTTAGTCATGACATGGTTGCGAGTCGAGATCATGTGATCTCGACCAAAGCAGGATAACTCGAGACCATCAGCACCACTCGAGACTCTGGTTGCGAGTCCGGATTGCGACTCGAGACTGTAGGATCTCGAGTGGACCATGATCAGCCGAGACCAGCTTCCTTGCGACTCGAAACCATCCTTGTTGCTACTCGAGACATGACTCGAGATCTCTTTTGTTGCGACTCGAGACCGGCCGCACTTATGCACTAATTGGACTGTTTTGTTATTGGGCCACTCATGTTTTTATTTGGGCCGTATTCTGATGGGTTTAATTATTGGGTCGGGTATGTTTGGGAAACATATGGTGGATCACACAAGACGATTGGACTTGTGCGAGCCCAATCTTGAATATGATATAACTGTTGAACATGAGGTTGCGTATTTGCCATGATCCGTGTGTGTTTCCTATATGCCATCTTATGTGATAATTGTGTGTATTACTTGAGTCAAAACCTGACTTGTATTATAACCATGATAGGACGTGGTTGACCATTTACTAGCTTACCTGTACTCTTTGTGTATCTGCCGAGCAATCCAAGGTGAGTTCACACAGCCAAGGCATGGGATTCCCGGGTGGGAATTGGGATGGAATGATTTGATATGGAATGATTACTCGTACTTACGCAATCACTAGACTATAGACCATCGTCCTCAGGATAGTCAGGACACGTTACGTAAATCCTGCGTAACCCAGTAATTGCCAATTGTCTCCCGGGTCGGGAGGACACGTTACGTAAATCCTGCGTAACCCAATACCTTCTACTGTCTTCCGGGTCGGAAGGACACGCTGTGTAAATCCTGCGCAGCCCCCACACGTACCACTGTCCTCGGGGAAGGGCACGTCACGTAAATCCTGCGTGACCCTGTACGTATTCCTGTTCTCGGTTTAAGAAGAACACATGGTTGCACTAGTCTAGTAAGTACCATAATGGGAAGCCCCGTTATAAAGGATAAACGTGAGAATCCCTCACCAATAGAATATTCTTGCTTGGGAAGCCTTATTAGATGAACTTACGCATGATTATTACGAACTTACTTTCTGTGAACTCGCTCAACTAGTTGTTGACTATTTGCTGCATGCCTTGCAGGACCTTAGGTACATTTTGGAGATTGCACAGGGGGGGGAGCAGGTCGTTGTGGGATATGGATCATGAACGATATTTGAACTTATAACTATTTTGAGTTTACATCGCTATGCTTCCGCTACTTAAACAAAGTTGGTTTTGAAACATCAGTCATGTCATGATGAACTACCTTAATTACTTTTATTATTATTAAATGCTATGTTTGATATGATTGATGGCTTGATCCTGGTCATGTCACGCCTCCAAGCGGTGGTACTCCGCGTGTGGATTTTGGGGGTGTGACAGATTGGTATCAGAGCCATTGGTTATAGAGAACTTGGTTTTAATATGGGAAAACGTTTTTATTAAAACCAGACTATAACCAGAACAGTGCTCTCAACGATCCACAACGACGCTTCGCTCCATGTGCAAGACTCGACATTCTAGGTAATAAGGTCTATATTTATTGCCTGTATGCTAGAATTATATAGAACTTTGCTCGTATTATGCTTAGATACACATGACACTATAGCATGAGAATCCCTACGTGCTTACTCTTTTCTGTCATCGCCCTATTCGCGAACCATTCTTACTTATGCTACTTTTACAATGAAGATCATGTCTGGACGAATCAACATGACTCAAGCCCAGCTAGAGGCTCTCGTTCAAGCTCAAGTCGCTGCGGCACTTGCAGCTGCTCAAGCAGGTAGTATATCCTGCAGTATAGGCACACACTAGGATCTCTAGATCCCACATTAACTCTCGTATTTAACTTCGTCCTATTCGTACACAATAGGTCAACACGCGCAGCAGCCTGTCTGCACATTCAAGAACTTCATGGACTGTCGTCCAAATTCCTTCAGTGGCACCGAGGGGGCAGTGGGACTCCTCCATTGGTTTGAAAAGCTAGAGTCAGTATTCGAAATGTGCGAGTGCCCTAAGGCTCGCAAGGTCAAGTATGCAACTGGCACCTTGGAAGGAATCGCGCTAACTTGGTGGAATGCGCATGTGCAAATTCTTGGGTTGGCAGCTGCTAACGCCACACCCTGGAACGATTTTAAGGAACTTATCAAGAGGGAGTATTGTACGCGTGAAGATATTCACAAGTTGGAAGACGAGCTGTATAATTTGAAAATGGTTGGGTCAGAGATCGAAGCGTATACTAAACGGTCGAATGAGCTGGTCGTGCTATGTCCAATTATGGTGGACCCTCCATACAAGCGCATCGAGATGTATCTCAAGGGGTTGGCACCAGAAATCCAGAGCCATGTTACCTCGGCTAATCTCGATAACATCCAGGAAATTCAGCGCCTCGCTCATCGCATCACCGACCAGGCAGTGGATCAGAATAAACTGCCTAAGCGTGTCAGCGCTACTGCTACAGTCACTCCTTCAGCTACTCCCGCTACTACTAGTGACAGCAAAAGAAAGTGGGATGGAGATTCTAGTAAAGGTTCAGCATCCGTTCAGTCTCAAGCTCAGCAACAGAAGACTGACCACTACCAGAGTCCTAGTCAGCAATCCTCTGGTGGTCATAGACGGGGAAGATATCAGGGATTTCACCCCAAGTGTCACAATTGCAACAGGCACCATAGCGGCCCATGCAGCAAGGGTCGTTGCCAAAGGTGTCTCAAGATGGGGCACGAGGCCAAAGACTGTAGGAGCCCACGTCCTGCAAATCAGAACCAGCAACCTCAACTACCAGCTCCGCAGCACCAGAATCAGCAACAGCAGCCACAGCGTGGAAACCGGGGATGTTTTCAGTGTGGGGCTGAGGGTCATTTCAAACACGATTGTCCTCAGTTGAACCAGAATCGCAACAACAATAACCAGGGCAACGGGAACAACAACGGTGGGAACAACAACAATAATGGCAACGAGGCTAGGGGACGCGCTTTTGTGCTAGGTCGAGGTGACGCAGTGAACGAT